>NC_138584.1:21714641-21956631 GCF_964289735.1 Phaethon aethereus
TGATGCTGTTTGGCTTTGGTAGCTTTGTGCTTGTCTGTATCAGTGGAATGATCAGAGATGCTCGTACTTGTTTTTTCTGCTGGTCTGTGTGTCCTAGATGAACGGGACAGTCTTGCTTTATCTCTCACAATGTTCTTCCAGATCATGGTTGTGCACAGAGGCATGACTATGAGGAAACTTGCCTTTACTTCTGCTAGCTGAATTCCAGTCAATAAAGAGAAATCCATTTTCTTTCTACCTGGTACTGAAGTGGAAGAAGAAAGGGTCTCTTCTTTTTTTTTTGGTGTGTGTGTGTGCATGTGCATGCAGCAAAGCAAACAAAAGTTTACTTTAAACTTTTTCAAATAACTCTTTTTCCTGGCAGAACTCTCTCTGCCTTCTGCTGGCTGAAGGGCATTGTAATTCATGCAATAAAAGGGGAAAAGATCTGCTGGCAGAGTCTGTTTACTTTAAACTTCTGTTTGTTTTGCCTCCACTCTAGGAAAGAATGCAATATTTCTATGAAGCTCTGTTAATTTTTTTTTTTCTCCCTTTGACAAGCACTGGTGAAAGCACCCGACTGACAAACAGGAAATCAAAGGACTTTCAATCCCTGTAGGACAGAGAGAGCTTGAACTGATGCACTGCAAGCTTCTTTTAACTGGTTGTCTTTGAGTTAATGGCTGTTACCTGGTAATGACCCATGTACTTGGGCCAAAATTTTCAAACCAGTCTCCTAAGCTCAAACACTGGCACTGAAGTCAATGGTGGAGTTTCTAAACCACTTCAGACACTAATTTTAAAATAGAATAAGGTATATAAGTGCCAAACTATGGGTTTAATCAGCTGGTCACCACTTGTGGAAATACTGCCACTTTGAAGATCTGTGTTTCAGATCTAGTTTCCAGACTGATAGACCAGACGTGCTGATCTGGGAGCTGGTCTCCACCTGGGGATGGAGGTCCATGGGAGGTGAAACCCCAGGGTTGTTGCAGGCCAGTAGCATCCATTTGTGGTGCCTCATCACTTTGCAGTCAGAAGCTCATGAACTTCCACCCCTAAAGCAGCTGGAAGCTGAGTTTCCAATACAGAGTTTCCTTTGTCTCTGTGTGTGTGTGTGTGTGCGCGCTTTTCTCCTTACTGAAAGAGGCTGAAGATGAGAACGTGCAAAGAGTCACAGGGACAAAATGCTTGATCCAGAATGATGTTTTCCAGAGTGGTGTGGTATCTGACGGTTTATGCTATTTTCCCATATATAAGAACAAAGAGGAAAAAGGAGGATCATGGCGATAGTCTGCTCAGTGCAGAGGTGATAGCTAGGAAGGCAACTGCTGTCATATGTGCTGGATCCAGTGTTTCTGGGAGCTGTAATATACATCCAGTTGCTTAATAACAGAGCAAGGGTTGTTTTTTCCCTTCTTAATTCATAACCAGCAGGAATGGCAACACTGATCCACTTATACCTAAGTGCCTAGCAGCTGGGAGCAGTGGGTCTGGGTAAGGCATGCTCCAGCTCCTGTAAGGGTTCAGGTCTACATCTCTTACTTGTTGGGAGAGTTTGCCAGACACCTGCCCATGAGCTGGGACTCAGCAGAGCAGGGGCATGTGTTTCTGACAAATCTCAGCTACTGAAAGCAAAAATCATGGGCCAAGAGGGGTGTGAATGTCTCTCCCTTTGGAAGTGCACAGAGCCAAGAGGTGGAAGCCTGTACTCCGACAGCTCCTTCCAAGGCTTTTTTTTTTTTTCCTTTTCTTCCCGTGTCCTGTCCTTGCCCCACAGTTTATGTTGTCCAGCTGCTAGGTATGAATAGGAAAAGAGCAGAAAGAGTGAGAGAACAGAACTAGCCCTGAGGCTAGGGACGAGAAATCTGGACTCCTCCCTGACACAGTCTCAGCTGCGCAGCTTTACTTCCAGAGCCGAGCACTCGGTTTTCTTACCCGCAAAGATGTGTCAGGGAAGGGACAAGCAACTGCTCTCTTCTCCCTTTCCCTCTCATGTTAGGAAAGTAAAGCTGACACTATGGTGTGTTTAAGGCACTCTGCCCTGGTAGCAGTAGGTGCCCACTGGCCTCCCCCTTTGAGCAGTGCTAGGCAGAGCACTCGGGACCGCTGGGGATGCACCGGCTCTGCTCCGGGCAAAGGCACTGGGAGAGCTGGAAGCACCTGCACGGCTCGGGGTCAGGCAGAGCAGTATCTAGGGTTGGAAGAGAGATGCCGAGAGCAGACTTGGGGGTCCTGGTTTTGGTGGTTGGCCTTTAAAGATCTCCTCGATGTGCCTTGAGCTTCTACAAGATCTGACCCTAAATATTGATCTAGAAAGTGTTAGATTTATTTTGGCAATATGAGCTCCGTTCCCAAGATGTTCAGGAACATAGGTCTTCAGAGCTAGAAGGATTTAAAAACTTCACCTGCTGTGTAACAAAAAACTAAGAACCTTATCCAAAAATGTCTGCCTTGAGCTCGTAGCTTGTGATGAGATATTGCAAGACTCTTAACGTCCCAGGATCTGGAGAATTCTTGCCCATGCACTCCTTTCCTTTTCTTGAGTCTGCTGCAGTTCTTGAATAAAAAGCTCCTGAAAATATGTATGTAAATACAGGGCATTTTACCACATGCTTGCAAGGCAGGCAAATGGATTAGGCCTTTGTGGAAGCGTGAATAGGTTAGGATTATAATTCATTGTAATGTCATGACAAACTGCAATTTCAAAGGCATAAGTCCTCCATTTTGTAGCCAATAGAAAATTTAAAGGGACAAAACCCCAATTTTCTTCATAATCAATAAAATGTACAACTTTATCTTATTAGAAGAGGCTGTCGGTTGCAGTTAACCATTGTCAACAGGCTGTTTGATCTATCAGTGAAACAAATCATTGCAAGGAACACAGCCCTGCTGCTGTGGCTTTTGCGGTGTTTTTAATGAGGACTGGCAATACTTTTATTCCATTACAAGATTCAAAAGTGAATTTGTTGGAGTCACACCCAGGCTTAAAGTGGGAGAGTGGGGTTTAAAAATAAACTGTGCTCTTCCAAATAACTCAATAGATTAAGGAATCATCCAGAATAAATCAGCTCCCTGTCGCTATGAATGGTATTTAAATCAAGGGTGGTGCTCCATGCGGCACTGCTTTAGCCTGCCCCTGGGACTCCACAGAATTAAAGGGCATGCGTGGCTGTTCTCGAGTGAGCTAACAAAGGGGAATGAAGGGTCTGGGCACTGATATTAAAAGAGACAGGAAGGAGGAGAAAATATGACAGAGTAGGAGGGGGTAAAGGGCTGTTTGGCAAGTGTTTCCCACCATGGTTCTGGCAGTCCTTATACACAGTGGCCCTGAGGCTCATGCTGGCACCCAGCACCATTGCGTCCCTGCAGCATGTAAGCTGGACACCCCTGGAAGGGAACCCCTCCCTGCCATGCTCACGCTGCTGGCTCAGGCTCTGCACGTCTGTCCTCTTATGCCTTTAAGTCCCTTTAGGTGTTGGGCCATATATTGAGGTGATGAAGGTGACATAGGGCAGGCTGAAGCCATGTTTCTGCATCAGGAGCCCCCCAAAGCCCGTGACATCCCTCCTGAGTGCTACAACTACTCACCCGGCACAGCTGCTGGCACAGAAGGGTCAGGACAGGTTTCCTTCCTCCCAGCACTGAGGGAAAACGTACAGCCTTGAGAGGAGGGATGCCTTGGGATTAAATCTGATCTGAGGTTGAGGTGATAAACATGGGATAAAATCTCCTGTGAAAGGCATCTTCCTAATTTGAAGGTGATGCTAATGGATGGAATACCCTTAGCCCACATAATTCCTGAAATAAATAACAGAGTAGCCCAATAAGTCAGAGAACTGTTTTGCAGCTCCTCCTCCACCTCAGACTGTGTCTTAGGCACTTAGCTCATAGGAAGAAAATCTCATCCACCTGGCAAATTACAGGAGGCTGGGAACAGCAGCACCTCTGCTGAGTCTCAGCTATTGTTTGTGCTTTGGGGTGGGAGTGTGCTTGGCAGAACAGGTAACTCTGCCCCTGGGAAAGCGTCCTGAGAAGTGGCTGTGGATAGTCAGTCTTGCCCTGGCTATGTCTCCCTGTGGAGCTGGGTTTGGTAGTCCCCTCTGTGGCCTTTGGAGCTGCTTCAGAAGCTGCTTGAAGCTGGATGGGACCCAGAATTGTCAACAATCTGAGTAGCCTGTCTCAGTCCTGCTGTGAAGTGATTATCACATCTAACAAAATAATTTGCTAGAACAAATAACACTTCAGGCTCTGTTGTTTCAGGTGAAACTTAGTCCTAGTAAGTATAAATTTATAATAACAGCCATAGCCTTATGAGTTTCCCAACAGTCAGGCTTAATTCAAACGCATATTTCAGGCTCTTATAGGGACACTCTCATCTTTGTACACTGGGAGTTAGGGATTTACAGACATAATTCCCATTAACACTAATAGGAGTTACAGGATGCACATATATCCCCCTCTTGATGCAGAGACTTCCCCCGAGGATAACTACTACATTTTAAATTCTCCTTCCATGACGGTTTGCTGTGCTATTACGTATGCTCAGACATAAGCCCCGGCTCCATCCAGGAGGGGTGCACCTTGTACCCCCCCCGGGCCGCACACCCACCTCGGGCTGCCCCTGGCAGCGCGGCCTGACGCGGACGCGCTCCGAGCGCAGCGCGCTCCCGCTGCTAAGGGCGCAAGCCCAGAACGCGCCTTCGGCCTCTGCCGGGCTGGGATCGGTGCTTGCAGCCGCGCCCGGGCCGCGGCGGCGGAGCCCGAGTGCCACCTGCCGGGGCCGCCCCGGGGCGGGCAGCGGCTGGCACGGCGGGTCCCGGCGGAAAGCCCCAGCCCTCGGTGAACGGGGGGACGTGGGGGCATAAGGTTTGCGCCCGATGCAGCCGGAGGCACAAAAAATCGTAGGAGTAAACGGCGGCCGTGTCGCATCGGGGGACGTGACGCTTGGCGGGAGAGAGAGGAGGAAATAAATATTTCCTTCTAAGTCCACACAGAATTCGCGTGTCTGAAAAAGAAAAATGACGGTATGGTTTCTCAGGGTGGTTAGCTGAAAAAGGGAAAGAAAATGAGAACTGACTTCATTCCGTTTCTTGTCATTTTTTTCACAGCTGTTAAGAGCACTGCTGAAAATCTTCTATCTATAAGGCACTTCACTGAAACAGGGTTTAACCTGATGTTTAAATGAGCGGCCCAATCAAGGCCTGGAGGGTACTAGAATATCCTCTCTGGAAGTGTACTCATTATACTCTGTTGCATTTGCAATGTTTTGCAAACGCCTGCTTCTCTAATGAGATCTACTCACATAACGTGTACTTGTAGCATAACTGTAGTGGGGAAAAAAGGTCACAAATATGGTACCGTGCCTGACCAAAACCTATTCTTTGTGTCCCATTCCCTTCTTAGTGACTGTGAAGTTGACCCTGTTGAAATTAATGGGTTGATGCTTTTACAAAGTGTGTGTGACAGATAAATCGGATTATATAGAGGTTGACAGGGCAGTTGCTTTTGAGAGATATTTTTGGGTTTGTTTTTTTTTGATGCTGATACTTCAATGATAACCAATGTGCTGATAGCTGCAGTGTTCTTCTGACAGACCCACTATGTCGTTGGAGTCGGAGTAGGCTGCTGCCTGGCTTGCAGAGCGTAGAAGAACTGAAGGCAGAGTCTCACTGATCCAGACAGCCCCATGTTGCACCTAAAGCTGAGATGCTGACATACGCCTCGTATTTCTCTAATTGCTGAACTGGTCTTAGCCACAATTATTCCACAGACTCAGAGCTGCTATTGGGGTGTATGTATGAATCACTAATGAGAATCTGCCATTGTGTTGTATGTAAAAGGCAGGACCCAAATTTACCTAGCAACAGAATGTGGAATGCCCAAATCACCTTTTTTAATAGTTGTCTTTTAGCCTGAATTGGACTGTAAAGCCACAAACATTTTGCCAGGTTTTTCCAGCTCCTTCACAGACCTATCCTTATAGAACTACCAAGTGGTACATGGAAAGTGTGTCCCCATGCGTGCACACACAGCACAATTTCAACACTTCTTTATATATTAAGCTTCACTGCTTCATGCAAGCTAAGAATTTGGCCTTCTGTGTATTTCTGTATCTGCAAGCAGAAAATCTTTATTAATAAATCTCTTATATATGCTGTGAGATGCTGGAGGATCTCCCATCTCATTGCAATTATGTGTATTTTAGATCAGAGAGGTGATGGTTTAGACTTGACGGCTCTGCAGAGAGTGTTGCATGTTATGCTAGCGACACAGCTTTGGCTATGGGCCCTGATCCAAAGCCAGCTGCAATCAAATAGTCAAAGGTCATGTCTACACAGCATAAAGAAATTGTAGTTGTAGCTTGTCCTAGAATTACCCTTGGTAGTTTAAGCCAACTAGCATGAGAAATCATAAGCAAATGTATAGCTGAGGGCTACCAGAATACAAAGGTCTCCAATGTGGGTTGGTGATGCCTCCTGGAACCCATCTCCATACACACGCAGAAACGGACCAAGTCCGTGTCACGTCTGTGCCCAGTGCTGGGCCATCAGTGTGCCCTGCACCTCCGTTCCCCAGGTGGCAGCCCTGGTCGGAGGGGCAGCAGGACCTCCAGCCACCAACCTGCTACCAGAACGTTATGGCCAGGAACTGCCTCTTCCCTGTCATAGCTCCCACTGCAATCCCTCATGAATCACACGAGGCCACGAGTGCCAGAACAAGTGTCCCAACTGCCCCTTGTCCCCAGATCAGGATAAGGCTGTCCACATACCAACTAAAAAAGGCCAGCTGCTGGAAAGCAATGATTGCAGCATGGTGCCAGCCGCCATTAGAGGGGAGAAAAGTCTAATCTTCAAAGCCTTGGGGAAGGCAAAAGCTTGAGAACATGAATGAAACTTCAGGAAAAGAAACAGAAGGTACTTAAAAAGAACAAAAAATTTATTATTCATATAAAGATATACACGTAATATATTTAGATGTCTCTATAAATATTTTGCAGTATTTGCACAATTTTTTAAGCTACCCTCCATACTGTAGCGCTCTGGATTATTATTTCAAAGTATGTACCTTGTTTTAACAGCATGGGAGCTCTTCTAGTGATAATGAGAAGCAGAAAGAAAAATTTGGTGAACTGGACTTCTCCCATTCCAGTGTCCAAATGTTTTGTCTTAGAGGAAAGTTACTTATTACCATTCCTCTAAGAAGTTATTGTTTAGGGTGTATTTTATTGTCTTTTTTTATACAATGGAAATGGCTTTTTATATCATCATGCAAAAGCAAGGGGATCTTGTACTACTACTTACATGATCTTTTCTGTATCTTTTTATTTCTGCAACACCTGCCTTAGAAATGAAGTGGTTTGCTATGGACAAAGTCACTGATTATTTTAGCTCAATATCTGTGAATGCTCTTGGGTCACCCTGAAATTTAGCTCGGGGCAGGGGGTAGGAAACAAAAAGATAGAAGAAAGGAGAAAGAAGATTTACATTGCTGACCTTTCTTGGAGGCAGACTTTCAGATCACTTTGACCTGTCTCCTGTCTACCTGTCAAAACGATTATTTGTTCTTTCACAGTGCCTAGAACAATTGCAGGGTAAGGGTTTGTTTACTCTTTTGCATCATATTGAAATCATTTACTTTTATAATTGTGGACAGCTGGAAAAGGAGTTAGGGAATAACATAGGAGCAAAAATTAAGAGAACTGGAGAGAAGATGGAGGATTTTACGACAGGGCACCAACAAGTTTTAATGCTTGAGATCACATAACAATCTTTTATTGAACACTGAAGACTACCATATAACTTCTGTAGCTGGAAAGTAAATTACTGTCTTAATCAAATGTCTTTCTGTCACTACAGCAGTAATAAACATGAGCAGATATGTTTATCTTTTATCCACACTTAACAGAATCAAAAACTTGGAGGAGAGAAAGGGTTACTATCATGTGTCCCTGATGTAAGACATGTACCTATTTAGTATATATCTGAATGGCTCTCTCAAAATGCTCTGGTCTCTGCTCTTAGCCATTTTGTGTGTTCAGTCCCATGTAAACCCTTGCAAAGCATAATACCCTGCCTGATTTTTAAAATGAACAAGAGCTCTTTTGCAAAATCTCCTCTCCACTTCCCAGTTTAAAGCCACTGTGGTGTTTTCTTCTGAGTATACTACTTTTGTTTTATCTTGTTGCATTGGCGTTTAGCAGAATAATGTTTTAAGAACAATAACCTAATGTTTAGGAACAATAACCCTATTGCCTCACGTCAGCCCTGCTATTCTGACTCACAAAGCCACACGTCCTGCCTGTGAGAGTGACTAAAAGACAATACCAAAGAATGAGCTTCAGAAAATGACAAGCATGTGATATTTTCTCAGTGTTGCCACCAGGGGTACCGGCTCTTTTTGGATCCAAGTGTGATAGCCCTGTATTAGCCGTAATGGCCATTTGTTTCAGAGGCTTTCCAGTTAGTCATGTAAATCTTTCAATAGCCGGGACACTTTGTGAAAAGGAGCACGGAGCTTAATGACACGCTCAGTAAAGAGGAATCTCCTTTTGTTTTGAAACTAAAAGGACCTGGGGGTGGTGGTTGACAGCCAGCTGAACATGAGCCGGCAGTGTGCCCAGGTGGCCAAGGAGGCCAACAGCGTCCTGGCCTGTATCAGGAATAGTGTGGCCAGCAGGAGTAGGGAAGTGATCGTGCCCCTGTACTCGGCACTGGTGAGGCCGCACCTCCAATACTGTGTTCAGTTTTGGGCCCCTCACTACAAGAAGGATGCTGAGGTGCTGGAGCGTGTCCAGAGAAGGGCAACAAAGCTGGTGAGGGGGCTGGAGCACAAGTCTTAAGAGGAGCAGCTGAGGGAACTGGGGTTGTTTATTCTGGTGAAGAGGAGGCTGAGGGGAGACCTTATCACTCTCTACAACTACCTGAAAGGGGGTTGTGGTGAGGTGCGTGTTGGTCTCTTCTCCCAAGTAACCAGCGATAGGACAAGAGAAAATGGCCTTAAGTTGTGCCAGGGGAGGTTTAGATTGAATATTAGGAAAAACTTCTTCACCGAGAGGGTGGTCAAGCATTGGAACAGGCTGCCCAGGGAGATGGTGGAGTCACCATCACTGGAAGTGTTCAAAAAACATGTGGATGTGGCACTTCAGGACATGGTTTAGGGGACACGGTGGCGCTGGATTAATGGTTGGACTCGATGATCTTGAAGGTCCTTTCCAACCTTAGTGATTCTGTGTGTGATTCTCTTTCTTCTAGTTTAGCAGTGCTGCTAAAGTCCCTGTGGATCAAAATCGTTGTTTTCAAGTTCATCTTACTTTATTTCTTTAAAGTCTCAGCAAATACCTCAAATCAAAGCTAAAAAAAATTCAGATTACATTAAATTCATTTATTTAACCCTAAGCAATTTTTCTTTCAATTTTGGATAACTCTGGAGAAAAAAAAAAAAATTAGGTTCAGGTAAACATCAAGTTACTTGGGGATTTTTAAGAAATGTCAGTGGTGAATCAGAAAAATCAATTATTTCCACAGGTCTTTTCTTAGCTCTTTATTCATAGAACCTGCACATCTGTCATTCCTTTCTCTGCCTCCTTCATTTTTTTCTTTTCTTGTACCTGTTCCTCTTCTCCCAAGATCATTTGTAAGAAGAGTCATCTCAGGTTCATATTTTCAGATGTATTGCTTGTTATCTTACAATCTGCAAACAAATAAAAATCTTCTGTATCTCCTCTATCCCAAGGAGGTCAAATGCTTCAGAACTGAAGCCACAGCAGCTTCTCTTAAATATAGTTTCAATTACAAGGGTGGACTACTTATTTGCGTCATCATTTGTTGTTTTCTTGAGAAAATAAAGTAACAGTTTGTGAAGTTTTATTGGGTTTTGGTCACCAAAAAAATGTTTTCTTCTAATGAAAGACATTCAGATTTTTATCTTTATTTGAAAGCCAGCGGTATTTTTTTTTTTGCTGTACAGAGTGATATAGCCAGCCATACAAAATGCCATGATGAAGCCGAGCTAGAAATAAGAGTCTGATGAAGAGTTAGCAGCATATAGTTAGCAGGGAAATACAGAAAAATAATGAAAAGTATTGTGAAAAATCGTAGTTTGTGTGCGTATATATGTGTGTCTCCTTTTTAAGACACACACTAATTCACAGGTTTAAATTAGCACAGCTCTAGTAGAAATGAGCTGCAAGTCAGCCCCACATTTTAGAAGCGACCTCTCATGTGGTGACACTAGTGATGTTTTGCAGAGCATGTAAAGGTGCTCAGGTGTCCATAAAGTTGAAGAGGTTACGGAAAAACCTGCTCTAGCACAGCCTGGGGTGTGCAGACCAGCAACATTCCAGTGCAGGAGCCCTGTGTGGGGATGTGGGTACCGGCTGCAGCATACAGAGACAACGAACTTGTCTGTGGCTGGAGAAGAGCCACGACAGCAGAAGGCACACGCATACACATGCTTATGTGGACACCCTGAGCCAAAAAAAGCTGGTAAAGGAGGAAAATGTGCTTAAGGACAGGTGGCTTTCAAGAGAGGAGTCAGCAGCAGCGAGGAGAGGGAAGTGCCAGAAAGAAGCTTTGCCAGTGATTCAAAGTCAGCCGTTACACCATACTTTGATTAGTTTGCCTCCACAACAGCTCTGGCTTCACAAGTTAAGCTGAAGTCCACTTTCACGGCTTCCATTTTCTACCTATGAGTTTTGTAGGCACACAGTTACGCTAAGTCTGGGCATTTGGATGTCTGCCTGCCCAACGTGGTGTGTTTATTTCTCATTTGGGAATAGAAGGACCGGGTTTGCTCATGGAAAGAAGTGAATGAACTCATTTGCAGGTGCAATCTTAATGTATTCTTGAACTGCTGGCCTCTCTGCCTTTCCCAGTTCAGTTTTATAGTGCTGTTTGGGGGTTGGGTTTTTTGTGTGTGGTTTTTATTTTTAATAAGTAGTCCAAAATGTCCCTTAACTGAGATCTCTTTAATCTCCCAGAATCTTTTTAAGTGGACTTGCCCAACACTTAGCAATGGCAGGGAGATGGGTAGAGCAGAGAACAAAGGTTCACAAGGATCGTTTGTCCATTGGCATTTGGTTCGGAACCTCAGAGTAAATGTCTGTATTCTTTGTTCTTTCTAGTAATGTAACTTTCCAATCATGTAAAGTACAGCATGCCAGGAAACTTTGTAACAGTTAATTCATTTTTGTGCAGTTCCCAACTGCCAGAAGTCAAGGGAGCAAACGAGAACGTAGTGTAAGCCACAGTTCACATGGCTATGCTACAGACCACGAAGACTGTTGATTGATGCAGTGTGAGTTTACCCTCCAGGACACAGCTGAGGTTATTGGTGGGACAAGGAACTGAAGATTGTGTTGCAGCTATTGGCTTCATTCATGAATTGTTAATGTAGAAGAATAAAAGAATTCACTCACGGCAATCAATTTCCCTTTAAAAATACAACAATTCACCCCAAAAGAGTGAAAAAAGGCTTAAGTGATAAATTGCAGGAGTATTGCTTTCACATTTGACACCCATTAGCCCTGCTTTATATTGGGAAAATAGTATCATTAAGCAAAGTAGACAGTGCTTTACAACTATTATCTTATGAAAAGATTCAGCTACTACATAAAGATAACTATTATTAAATAGGAACATTTTGCAAAGCCTTTAAAGGGTAAGAAGCAAGAAAAAGTTATCTTTGGTAGTATAGGTCTTTTTCTACATGCTTTCACAAAAAAGCATGTCTCACATCTTTAAGACAGAACAATCAGAGCTATTTGAGTTGAGAGGCACTTAATGGGAAGCTAGATTCCCCTAGCAATAAATGCATGTGCCTTTATAAACTAAAGGAAGTTGCTGTCCTCCTCCAAAATCACGGGAGTGCAGTAATTACTGTGTGCTGGATTCCTGCAGTGAAATGGTAGTCACTATTGTTCTGCCCCAGGAGGAACCATGGAGCAGAAGTAGGGTGGTTGGCATCCAGTTCTCCAGGGTTAAGGACCAAGCTAAACAGTGCCTCTTTCATCCGTGCCAGCCTTTTCAGAATTAAGCTGAAACCACTTTCACCAGCAATCTTCTTCCCATAGTCCTTTTCCAGCACAGATCATAAACACTCACTCAGTCTTATAATACACTATCTTGTAAGCTGTTAAAAAATATGTGACCGAGCTTCAAAACCCCTGCCAAACAAACCTTCCTTCTAATATCCAGAAAATGCTGTCCTTTCTGTCTCCATGTCTAATTTGAGGCAGATAAAACCAACTTCTCACCATGCTTTATCCAACTGTTACATGTCTTCCCATCACATTAGACCCCAAATGTCCCTTAGAGAAGGAAGAGAATAAGGCTGATAGAGAGGGGCCCGTTCATTCTCTAACCTATGCCCTCGCCATTCTGAACAAAAAGCATATATGTTTATTGAAACCATTAGCCCCCATCCCATGTGCCAGGTTATGTCCTAAAGCAAGGTGCAGCAGTGTTGCAGATGCAGGGATTTGTGAAAAGAAAGGATGAGAAAAGTAGGATGGTGAGGACTGCATGAAACATCAAACACAGGGACAAGGAGAAGAGAATTCAGAGCAAGGATTAGTTTTTGCACTGAGTGTTGGCTAGAAAAAAAAAGACTTAGAGCTCTCATCCTTGCTCTTTCTTATTCTTTGTAACCCTCTTTCTGAACTGTGGATACTTGACTATATAATCATTTTTTTCCCCCTTAATCATTACCCCTATACTTGGTTTAGTTTTGATGTGAAAACAGCATTTTCTAATTCCCCAAGACCCTTCTGTCCTAGCTAGTGCCAGACTATGAAGTGGAAATTGCTTGGGATAAGTGCTGATCCTTACTGACACTAAGAGAAAAAAAAAAAAGGAAAACTTGTTCCTTGCTTATAAACATGTGGACAAGGAAATACCTTTCATACAGCATGTGTGATTCACATGAGCCTTTGCCTCTATTTTGTCAGCACCCTGTCTTCTGTTTCAACAGCATTAGTTCAGCCATCACTCCCTCGTCTCAACAGTGGTCTTCAGGAGCAACTGATCTTCACCATCTGCCCAAAAGAATATCTTCACCAGCTCATTTTTTTTTCGCATCAGTTTCTCTTTCCTTCTTCTTTCCTTCACCTCTCTGGTTCATTTTCTTCTTTGTCAGCCTTCCCCGTCTTCAGCAGGAGCTGTCTGCCCCCAGCATCACAACAAAGCCAAGTGCAGAAGAAAATTTGTGTACTCAATCTCACATCTGAGGTAATCTCCAACAACCAGGGGAGTCTGGGAGGAGAAAGCAAGATTTGTTTTTGTTATTGATAACTATTTCTAATACAGGGATACCTCAGCCTCTCAGTCAAGACAGATATTTCTTTGAGGTAGATGCCGAGTCTTCAGCTAAGCGAGAGGTTTTCCCTGCCTTAAAACTTTTATAGTCCAATAGGCATGACATACTGCCCACATTTTGTATTGAGTGATTTGCTCCAAGAGCAACATAGAACCATAAACTGAAACCAGTTCTTCTCTGGTTGTATCCACTGCGTCAACCACAAAACCAAGTTTTCTGACTCCTGCAGGCTATTTAGCAATTGGAACTCAGAAACATTGCACGGTCTCTTTTTCTTGGTATCTGTAAATTGGGTCTTACTGAAGCCAAAAGGGTTGTTTCATTCTAGTGATGTTTGTAACTTCGCTGTGTTTTGTCATGTTTGAATTCAGGCTTATATACTATTACAGTTTTTCTGTGCTAGATAAGAATGCCCTTTTTCCTCAGTACTAAACTATTAAAAAAGTTTAAAAGATCAGGTCCAGTAGCAAGTGCGCTCCTCCTGTACTGCACTGAGTAACTAACTCCAACATACTTTGCTTGCCTCCTTTTCATACCTGCATCAGAAAAGTTAGTGCATCATATGTTATGATTGCTGACAGGTATTTTCAAGCATGTCACTGTTTTGTATGAAGCTTTGTGCTAGAGCTTCTTAGTAATCAGGAAAGGTGCTACTTGGACTTTCAGATGCTTGTCATACACATATCTAAGTCATCCAAATTGTATCTCTGTGTATTACAATTATGCTTAATATCACCATTCTACCCCACATATTTCATTCTGACCACTTATCAAGTGAATGAGTTTTTCCCCAGCCAAGCCCCCATACAGCTGTGCTGTAAATTTGATCTCATACCCATGTAATTTTCTCCTACACCTCACCCAAGTTTTATTCACGTTATCCATAGATCCTTCTATTCTTCCCAGATCAAGGGCATATATTATATTTGCAGTTGCCATTTGATTGGCAGCAAGGATACTATTAGGTGCTAAATAATCTGAAAAAGTAGGTCGCATAAATTTGCAGAGTGTAGTTTGCTGAATACCTGTGGAGATTTACATATAGCATATTGTATGGATTTCTTCTGAGCATCCTTTTCCCACGTTGTGCTTTAGAATCATGTGGTGGATAGGAATGTTCTTATAGCAAACACCCTTCATATTTTCTACAGGACTATCCTGATGCCAGAGCTAGTGCTCCTTGAAATTTGAGCATGAGCTGGGAAGTGAGTATAAATGGAAGAAAGTGACTTGAGGGCCAAGAATATAATAAAAATCATGGAAACACATACCAAAAAAGTACATAAAAAGAAGCGATTTCAAACTTAATTTATGCACCTTTTTGTCAAATATAGTTAAATGGAAGCCAGGAGCAACTCTCTTGTCTCGTTCTCTAGTTCCACAGTCCTCACAACACATCGATGTGAGCAATAGAGAGCGTCAAACTAAGCCCCAGCCTAATGCCACTGATGTAGCTCCAAATTGTCAGGTTAGATAGAGGCAACATTGTGCAAAAATCTATAGTCTGTGTTACTGAGGCCCCTAGTTTAGATACCATAATGGTCTTCTTTGGCCTGTGAACCTTTGAAATGATCATTCCACTTTTTAAAGAAGATGCTTAAACATCTTGAGGTCATCTCATTGGGTTACAATTGAAGCTATAAAATGACCAGTAACAAACCAAACACATTTTTTCTCTTTTCTGAAGTGTCCTTCTTATGTTGCAGATACTGCTTCTCTCACTCATTGTGGTGAGATCCCTCATTGCCCAGTATTGTACTAACTCTGTCTGGTGTATTGTATTGTGATAACACTCCTTTGCCCATTGTATTAGGTTAGCACCTCCTTGGTTATAATAAGTATGAAAAAAAATTCAAGGTTTAACTTGTCAGATGGAACTTTTCAGTGACTTATTAAAAGAACCCCTGCGGTATTACAAAATGCAGGTTTTCTCTCATCTAACTAAAAGATCCCTTTAGAAACCTTCATTTTTTATGTGTGTAAAGACAATTTCTTCTAGTGAAACTCTTTGATTCTTTGCTGAATGAAATCAAGTGTTTTAAAACTTTTTGAGGTGCCCCAAAGGCTCACTCCTATACCATGGAATGTGAAAGACTATGAACCTCTCACATAATCATCACATAGACACTTTGCAGTGTGCTCCTGGCAGCAATCGTTCATTACATACTGCAGGCTTTCATAAAAAAAAAAAAAAAACACACCACACCTCTGAATAAAATCAAGTAAGAGAAAACTCTGAACTGTGTCTTTCTTGATCATGAGAATTTGGGGGAAGCAAAGCTTGAGAAAAAGCAGTTGCCGGAGATTGTTAATGAGGTTAAGATAAGAAAGAACTCTCCAGCAACAACTTAACGAAATAGAGTAAGAAACAGAAATGTGGAGAGAGATGGCACCCCTGTTAACCTCCTTCAAGCAGAGATACCTTAAGTGTTGTTGTCTCTTGTACTGCACAAGCAAACAGTAACATTTATTTGTACAAGCGGAGCTCATAAGTCGGCATTCTTTTCTCTCCCCTCGCGCCGCTGCTTGGAGCGCCTTCCTCCCACCACAGCACATGAATTACTGCCAGCAAAGTAAGTTGTGCAAGTGAATCAGGTCCTGGGATTGTGGTCTTAGATATTTGCTGTTTCTCCCTTTCTTTTTATCCCTTGCGGTGTAATGTTGAGGTGAAGCCGGGCTTTTTCCCTTTTAGAGCCCCCGTGGCAGCCATTAACATACATGGTACTCAGCATAGCATACCCATGAGACACGGAACGTTTTATACAAGTAACTCTGCTTTGGTCTTTTGGGGGTTGTTTGATTGCTTTTTCGTGGGGCTTTTTTTTGCTTATTTGTTTATTAGCAATGCCTATTGTAAACACCGACCAGTTTTGTGAGCGGTTTGGGAAGACAGTGCCTCCCACGTCTTTGTGTGAGTGCATAAAGGGGAGAAGGGAAGGGGCAAGGTCAATGTCAACCTTGCTGCCACAGCGGTATAGTCAGGGCACCACGCCACAAGGTAGCAGCACCTAAAGGATGGTCGAAATGGAGCTCCCTTTCTGTTCTCTAGACAGCTAAGAGGAGTACTCATCTCTCCCCAGTTTTATTCAGTCTTCTTCGTACTTAGTACAGTTTAAGTCCCTGTGAAGCAATGTAAATTAGTGAGAGGTTTAGATAACTGCAGCATGGACTGTTTAAGAAATCAAGGACCCATCTGAGGGGTATTGTTGCACTGTGCTTCTCATTCAGCTTTGAGTCTGGGACAGAGTCACCGTGTCTATAGTGCTGCAAAGCAAGAGACAAGCTGAAAATGGTGAGAGATGTTAGAATAACTTTTCTAGATAAGAAAGAAAAGCCAACTGGGAAAAACAGAATATATGAAATTCAGAGGTCTTCCAGAAGTGCAAGGCTAAAAAAAAAGAAAATACCTGAAGCTCTTTTATATTGTTCTGAAGGATCTGGGGAGGGATCAAAGAGGAAAAAAAAGTTTATTTTTTGTTCTTTTTTTTCTGTATTGTACACTTGCTCCTGGCTTCAGATAAGAGACTGAAGTAGACACATTTTTCCAGCCTTCTCATGTGAAGAATTTTAAATGGGCTTCAAAATAAAAAAGTAGAATTTTATATATACATATATCTTTTTTATTATGTAGCTTCAAATTATTCTCATTTGTTTCTAGAGTAGTTTTTGGTGTGTATTTATTTAAATTGTTTAAAACCTCTCTATGTTCCTTTGTTTACAAGGGCAAATCCAACTCATTTTTCCCCCAAAACAAATTACTTAATTCTAAGGTAATAAAATGGACAAAATATCACCTGTGTGATTAAACAGTGTTTCAGCTTCAATCCCTTTTTCCCTCATGTTATTTCAATCTGCCTACTGAGAAGAACTAAGGGTGTATCTGTAAAAACAATAGGTTTCCAATTAAGTATCATTAGTTGGACAAAAACACCTGTTTTGGGTCGAAGGTCTTATAAGGCTCCAGAGCAAAATGAGTGACAGTGAGGGCAAAGTGCTATGACGAGAAATCGAACGCCCGCCTCCCTGGGAAGTCCGGTGTCTCTCCCCTCTCTCCAGATCAATCCGAAGCCGTTGTCGGCTTCTTGCGTGCCTCGTGCTCTTTAGCGAAGTGTGCTCCCCTTATCTCTCAGGGTCAGGGAATACCCTCGTGAAAAACCTGGCTGCTTCCCTCAACCTGCCCTTTCATACAGTTCCTTGAAAGTCTTCTCCTCAGCCCTGGTACCACCTTTCACTGCAGGCAGCTCAGGCCAGTTTCAGTGACTATATTCCCCACTGTTTCTGAAGAAGCACACTGCCTCGTTTTGCCTTTGGCAGTGGTCCTTGGCACCTTATTTCTCACAGCTGGAGGTCCATGGGCTCAGTCCAGGTCCATTTTGAAGATCTGTCCACAGGTCTCACTCTTCCTGAGAGGAAGAGGCAATTTACCCATTAAATGGCAACAAACTGCCTTTTGCTGTAACTTCAGGATGAAAAGGCAGACTGTTTCATGTCCATTGCTAAACTGCTCCTTGGAGTCAGAGAAATGTCTCTAGAAATACCTTTAATGGTCTTCATTTCAATATACTTTGAACCTGCTGCCTCAGTGATTATCTTCATCAGTGCTAAGGTTGGCTCACATACCTGTTGTTCCACCTGTAGTATAGACGGTTCTATAACTTTAGAGTCTATTAGCCACTAACTTCCAAGTCTGTGGTAGTTTTATTTCGTGAATGCTTTGTGAGGCTTGAGCTGATAGCCTATTTGCTTGTTTTTCCTTTTTTCTTGTTTCCCAGGTGACTGGCCTGGCTTTTCAAATTGTACTGTGAGACCAGTTTCTTTTCCATGCTTCATTAAGACAGAGCATTTGTTACCCTCTCTTCAGACATTGCCTAAATCTTGGTACATGCACTGCTGTCACTGGCTTTTATCTTTTTCTATACAGTTCCCAACAGGTTGGGTGAGTGGAAATTTACAGATGGAGCTGCTGATGTGCTTTCATGTCAAGCATTTTTTCTTTTACAGCTTTATGTCTCATATTTTAATTTTCCTTTGTTGTTACCAGCAGTTGCTTTTCTGCCTGGAAGATGAGCTGTTCCCACAGTCCTCCGTAGCTTCTCCTAGCAACATTTCTTTGTAGATTGATTGGTGAGGAGAACTGAAAGGCTATAGGGCTGCTACCTTCCAGAAAGACATTGAATTATTTAGCATCAACACTTCTACCTAAAATGATAACATCTTTGGACTCCAAGTTCAACAACGGCATGCCATCATCTATTAGAGCAATGGCGTGAGCACACTGCGCTACAGAAAGCCCAGGAGCTACCTGGAGAGCCTAAACATGGACAGATTTCAAAAAATCCTTAATGTTTATGAGTAATAATTACACTGAGAAAGAGATTTGAGCTTTATAAATACACACAAAAAAAAATGTGTTAAAACTCTAGGCTGTGTTAATAGGCAGTTCTGCTGAAACTGTGTGTGAGATGGCAGCCATGGGCACCTGTGCTGAAGAGCAGTTGCCAGTGGTGGCTAGACCAAGAACACAAGTGTTATAGGATGTTTGTATAACTAGTTAGGAGTTAAAATAAATACATGTTTAAATGCATACATTTATTATACTGTATAGGGTTATATGCTGCATGTATTTATAAGTGCACAAGTAGAGAATGGAATGGTAAAGTTGACGTTAGCTTTGGTAAACTCACAGGTGTGTGAATCCAAATAGTTTTATTGGCTGTAGGAAAGGTCTTAAATCAGTCTTTAAATGAAGTGGATGCCAAATTTCCATTTACTTTTACTTCTTCCGGTTTGCATTTTAAGTGTCACAGTGTCCAGAAGTTCTGGGAAAATTAATTGAATTACGTACTAGATAATATTTATGTTCCTTTGTGTTTTGCAGTGTAAGCAATGAATTATGGGGCTTAGGCACCAACAATCAGTTCAAAGGAATTTATTTGTTAGAATGCCTCTGAAAAATAAGAGGGTAGCATCAACCAACAACTTCCTATGTCAAAAATTTTTAAATATTGGGTTAGATACACAGCTGGGGTAAACTGACCCACTCAGTTTATCCCAGTAGAAACTCAGCCTGTGAATGAATCACAACTAAATTGTCAGAGGCAAAAGGAAAGCCAATGAGACAAAACTGTAGAAAATGTTGGAGTCTCTCTGGCTTCATTCCATTTCCTTCCCTGAAGAATTAAAACAAAAAATAGATAATTATGCCCAATTACAGTTTTGAGACCAGTATTGTTTGCTAATCAGTGCAGGAATTCCTTGAAAATTAAATTCAGAAGTTGCTTTCCCAGCCATTTGCCTTTGAACACCAAGACAATAACGGTCTTCCAGGTGTTTTCTCCAGACATGAGCAAAAGGAAATAAATTTAGATATTACTGTAAAAAAATAAATAAATGAACAATTAAGAAACTGGATGGTTTCTGAAATAAAGTCTTAAAGAACTTTTTTAAATGTTCTGAGACGTACCTATGATACAGCAGATTTTCAAGCCTTATTCATATTGACAACTATTTTATTCCTTGAGTGTTTGCACTGAAGTTACTGTGATTACTCAAAGAGCAAATCAGTGTCAGTATATACTAAATATAGCTCCAGTTAAACTCCGTAAACAGGTACCATTAAATTCAGTGCGGAGTTGAGAGTGTAGTGAGCCAGAGGTTGCCTTTAACTTTTGCTTATATTCATACTAAAAAGCCTTGAAAATAGAATTTGAGCTGTTAAATATGGAGAACAGCATTTGTAGTGTTCTGGCTGTGTTAAATTCTTCCTGCAGCAAAAAGTCTTTATCATAAGAAGTTAGAACTGTTCCCAGTCAAATGGGTAATAAATTTTCTGCAAGATGGGAGAAAATGCAGTTGTGTAAGAGCATAAGACACCAGTCAGCTGAAAATTGCAGGCCTGGATCTGTATCCAGATCCCACATCTCCTGGATATACGAATTTGTTCAGCCTTCATTCTTTATATCAGGGGGAAGAAAATAATTCTTCACAGTCAAAGGTGTGTTCAAGAGTTAGTTTGTCCTCTGATGTTTATGGGCAATGTGGAAACATAGCACACTACTGAGTCTACATTCCTTGATAAGCAGATATGAAAATCAGTGCTCTATTTAATATTTTAAACTGTAATTTTCTTATACAGAAAATGGGATTAAGATTAATAAATGCTGTAATGGGAATAATCATTTAGCAGCTTTCTTTCAAAGTAATGAAACATATGGTGCTCAGCTTATTAACGAACTCTCACAGTAGCTTAACAACAAAATTGTGTTCTTATTTTTGTATGATTAGACTTTTTAATCTTTGGAAGTCAAAGTAATTGATTAAATACTGGTAGGTGATTTTGTTGTTTTGGGGTTTTTTTTTGAGGGTAAAGTCAATGCTTGTTGTTTGAACTGGCAGAGTATTATCTGCTCCTTCCTTGGGAATAATACGCTGCTTATCTTATCTGACCCATGACCTAATGTCACAGTGACCCAGTGCTGTAAAACTAAGGTATCACACACCTCATATATTCTGTACTGAGAGTAAGTTCATACTGAGCTTCCTCTTGATACCATAAACTTATCTGATACTCTGACACTAGAAAGTGATGATCCATATCCATCATGTTCTTGCAGCGGTTCTGTGGTATAAGGGAATAAGTCACTAAGGTAAAGGCCTATAAAACAGAAAAATAATCATCATTATACCTGAGAATGTTGGCTTCTGGGGGAAAAAGTCAATGCTTTCTCCATCATTCATAAAGAATCTTGCACATTTTTGTGGAACCACAAAATAGGTAGCACTTTTGAGAATTCATTATATATTTGTACAAATTTGCACTTTAAAAGAAAAATAATGAGCCCAATTCTTTTCTTAGGAGAATCTGAAGTTTTGCAGTCCTAATATATTTGGCCTGAAGTAAAGAAAAAGAAAGAATTGAGAATTTTCTTCTTTTTAAGATACGCCCGTCAGTGACTTAGGCCTGGTTCCTCTGAGAATAGAAAAGTACCCTCGCACAAGATTACAGAGGACAATGGGCCTTTTTCTGAAGTGGCAACTTGCTTATGTGCACAGAGCACCTCCTGCCAAAGGGTTGTTGATGCCAAGTCTGGCAGAACAGGTATGCTCCCTCTTCCTGCCATCCATCCTAAGGCACATGGGATGGTCTGGGACCTCCTCACCTCCCTGTGGCAGTGCCCACATTTTATACAGTCAGAGTACACTGGAATAAACATTACACAAGTATTTTTCCCTCTGGGTAAGTTCCTAGCCATGATCGCTTTAACCAAGCATGCAATTACAAGCAGTACCTCAGCCCATAGTAGAACAATGTTTAGTGCAGTGCACAGAGCTCTCCGGTGTCCTATATGTGCGGTCATCATTTCATCTCCAAAGTGACTGAGGTGGAGACATGACAAGGCTAAATTTCAGGGCTACCTGATTTCCTGTCGGTACCGATGCCATGGCAGCTAATCACTCTGTGACCATGAAGTCTAAGTTAGGGTTAAGATAAACTTGGAGAAGTTATCTTCTAGTGCAATAGAACTACATAGCAAACACCAGTCCTCAAATATGACGTGACTCAAATCTCAGACGGCAAGTTGTCTAACATTTAACCCTACTGAATGACTTGGGAAATACTGAGAGGGGGAGAAAATCTTGAAGCCACTTAATCAGTATGCTGGCTGATAGCATGATAATAGCAATGATGGTGGACTGTTAGGTTTCAGAATGTGTTTTCCATATTTGAATGAAAATAAAACCCTTGGAACATTTTAGTAAAGCTAAGCTGTATCAAAATGATCTGTTTTCAGATTGAGAATGTCAGAGTTGGATTCCACACTTTTCCTCTCTTTTTCTTAATTTAATTCTTTTCTCTGGAAACGACAAGCAAATCCATGCTAGGCATCAGGAGCAGTCCCACTGACTGCCTCACTGAGATGCACAAAGATGTGGCTTTGGCTTAACAGCATGTATGAACAAAAAGCAAATTTATCCAAACAAAACTCTACAGCTATACTATAAATCTAGACCAACAGCATCTTTCAAACCATGCACGCTCCAAAAGCTGACAAAATACAAATAGCATTTCTACCTCTTTCATTTTGCAAACCTTGTATCCAATTCCCACAGTCATCACTCCATTGGTGGTGTGCCAGCATCAAACTAGCATAACAGCAGGGAATTGGACCTGTTGGTTACTTTCTAGTAAAGGGAACAGAAGTAAAAAAAGCAAAAAGCACCTCTTAAAGCAAGCTAATGTAACAAAACCCCTTTGTGAATGTACTAGAATCAGCATATGGCAATTTAGCCCAACCCAGAACACATTCTTATTCATTAGACAATGTCCAGAGTCTCTAGAGAGAATATCAAACATTATCTTGGAGGCTACGCTACAATAGCAAATGCTGAATATTTGGGGGGGGAAAAATCAAAGCCTGAGTGTTAAATATGTAATAGGTGTGAATTATTTTTTTAATTATTTTTTAAGTAAGGTTTTTTCATCTTTGGAAATGAGGAAAACTGAAGGCTAAAAATCACTTAGCTTAGCCAACTGATTATATCTGTTTTAACCTGGTATGGTTACTTGGAAGCTGTTTTGTTAATCCCTGCTTTGTCGTTAGGCTATATATTAGCAGGATGGAAATGGCATCACTGCACCATAATTCAGCAATATGAATACAGGACAAGGAGAGTGCAGAGCTATCGGTGGCAGTACAACAGTAGATAATAAGACTCTGTTACTCTAGCAGAATGTGTTATGTAAAGACAATTGCAGTGTAGAAGCAATAGTTCTAATCAGGTTAATTAGGCTGTATTCATGTTTCATTTATGGTGCAAGTGCCCTGTAAATTCAAAGCAGTCTACCTCATCTTATTGCACCTCTTATACAGCCGTCGTGCTCTCTGTAACACTCAACACGATATTTTTTCTTCCATAAACACGAGAAAAATCCCAAGATATTTCCCATTGCTTTTTAAGAATTCCTTTTCTTCATAGTTTATGGCTAAAAGAAAGAAAAAAAGGAAGAGATACCCATGCCCACATTAAAGTTCTTTCCTCTGCAACCAAATTAGGCACTTGGAAGTTGTTGGTGGATGGCCTGTTTAATTACATTTTATTTCTTCTTCATGTGTTTTCTTGCTCACTAACATGACATGTTGAATGTTTAAGAAAAATCGTATTGGCTTTAAAAAATGTGGCTCTCGCCTTTCCTCCTTTTATCCATTTGCTTAAAGTGATAGATTGCCTGTTTATTCCCTCAGAGCTATCTGGAAGGACGTGTCTGCTTTGGAGAAAGGATTAGAGCCCAGTGCTGTGACCCTCAAACTCTAGCTGCATCTCCTCTTCACTTAGTGAATTTATTAGGTTGTCTCTTTAAAGTAATAATGGTACAACAATTCTGAGCTCACTTTCTCCTCACCCCCAAGAAAACAAGCCTGCACAGAGAGGAGCTATTAAAAAGAGAGAGGACATGCTGCAGATGGGAGAACACAGCAGCCTGTGCAATCTTAATTATTTTAGCTAACTGTCTAGCAATCAGCTGTCTACATTCTGATTGCAAGCTTAGACTTGGTGATCCAAGTTAAAAAAGAAATGCAGTCTTTTCACTACCCAGTTCGCACAAAGCTATTCATGTTACACCTTAATTACAAAGCCTTTTATTAAACTTGAAAAATGTTATAGCTCCATTGTAATATGCATATGTCCTTTAGACATCATTTCGATACGCTGTTAATAACCGTGTTTAAATTAATAGTCTCCCTTACGTAGTTCTGTGTATGAGATATCTATATTGTTGAATGCTCTGTCCTGTGGCAGTGTGGCTAGGCGGGCACGACCGCACGGCCCTGCCGCAGCGGCACTGAGGTGCAGTGCCCTAAAACCAGCGTGACCGAGGCAGGAAAGCTTGGCACCTTCCCGCTTACAGCACCGCGCCGCTGCTGGGGGCTTCCCTCCGCGCCGGCTGCGAAAAAGGGGCCTGTTTGCAAGGCGCTCCCAGCTGCCTTCGGCAGGGCCTGGGTGCCAGCCGAGGTGTGCCGCTGCGTTTCCTAGGGCCTGCGAGCGCGCTGCGCCATGTCCTACTTCACACGCCTCAAAGAAAACAGCAGGGAAAGTCCGTGTGTGCGTACGTTTTCGCCACACGAACCCACAGCGAACCGACACCCCAATTATTAACCTCTTGTGACCATTCATGTGTCTATCATGCATTTGTAAGTATTTTGCTGGACTCACATTTCATTTCACGGAAGAGATGACTACTCATCCAGTTGCACACCTTGCCCTTTATGAAAGCAAGCTGTAATATTACAATTCTCCAGATTTCTGGAGGTATCTGTAGCAAAGGTGCCCAAACTAGACAGCCCCCGCCTGACTGCTGGCTTTCCCCCGTTTGCCCAGCCAGCCAGGCTGTGGAGAGCAGCGGCAGAGCAGAGGGGCCGTGCAAACTGCATCATTCCGCAGTCAGGCGGCGTCACGCCAGCTCAATGAAGTAATGGCATACAGGGACTCTGCGAGAGGGCCTGCAGGAAATATATTCTCAGGCCCGAGGGGGTGGAGGCCTCAGGACCCGTGCTCAGGTTTCACACTCCTCCTTCCTGATGAGTAGCAATGGCGGAGAACAGAGCACCCTGTTCTCCTCCTGGAGGGCAGAGTCTAGCTGCCTGACTATGTGCGTTCCTGCGGGGGGCTGTACCTTTCACAGCCTCAAGGAAACGCCAGATACGGGTTCCTGAGCCCTCCTTCCTGCCCCCCCAGTAACCCTGGTACCCAGGTGGGTTTTTACATGATATTTAACTTACTATTTGACCAAATGACAAGCTTAAATTCAAAGTAAGTATTAAACACTTGCAAAAAATATGTATAATTGATGTTATAGGGAGTAAAACCCCTCCTGACTTAGTTTCGGCAAGGATCGGTCTGAATATTATTACTGTGAGGGAGAAATTCTGGATCTATTTTCCCAAGAGTGGCAGCAGCTAAAGCCCCGTGAGAACCCACTCAGAAGGACCCGAAGCTCCCAACTCACTGAGGTCCTTCTGGATAGGCAGCTTATTTTTATTAGACTCTTTTCATAAATAAAGAAATAAATTTCCCCTCTGTTTTCATAGTATAAACTTTGACCATTAGCCAGTAGCTAATGTGAGGGTCATACTGACAAGATTTGTCTTCCCAGGTGTGGGTAGCAAGATAAGCTTGCAAAGACAGCCATGGTAGATACCATGGAAAGACAGTTTCTCATTGCATGCCTATGAGCTCTAAGGTGTGTCTCAATCCTAAATCTATGAAATCAGTCACAAATTCTCCTCTAAAAGTAGAGTTCCAGTGTGACGGAACAAGGTGTGTCTCCAAAGCCATGATCCTTAGCAAGAACAAATTATCAGGAGGTGGAAGAAATGATTGGAGAAAAGCTAGGTTATTTCCGTTATGATTGAGAAGCTATTTTTATTTCATTTTAAGTTGTAAGTATTGTTTTACTATATAGCTACAATATGGATAAACTTGGGAAAAAATAGCAAATGTATTTTGAAAATTAAATCTCTATTTCACATAGAAAGGAAGTTAGTTGAAATCGTGAGGTGATTTGAAGTTTTCAGCATTCATGACCTCAAATGTTTATTTTTTGATTGATCAATACGCATTTTAAAATACACTTACTTAGCAAACCAACATGCCAAAAGAAACATGTGATAGCACATACCTTTATAAAAGAGAACCCAGCATGTTCACCTTTACCTTAGTCCCATCATGAGGGGCTTGATATTAGCCCTGGTTTTAACCCTGGTGGGTAAGTAACTTATCTGCTTTGATGAATTTAAAATAATAGATTCAGGAGGAAATTTTGGAATCCAAATATAGTTTGCTTACAAACATGAATTTTAATATTTTATAAGAAAAACATTTTATGACAATTTTTTTGTTGTTTAGGGAAAAAAGGCTTTTGGTTATGTGCTGAACTAGAAGTAAAGTTAATTAGAAAGATTTATGCCATATGTACAAGCTGAGATATAGCCTTCCATACTAAAATACATTAACATTTTGGGGATGTTTTTTTTGCTTTGTCATTTCATTATTCTTTCCCCCCCTCCCCCTTCTCTTTCAGGGAGCCAGCATCTTAATTATCGTAAGTAATTTTCCTATCAGCTAATATAATGATAATGAATGAAATTCAAAATAGAACCTGAAAAGTATATCAATGTTTAATATAATTTTACAACAGCTAATTTTGTTCAGGTGCAATACAAAACTGAACAAATTCATCTTTTTTGTTCCATACATTCTAATACAGGTACTTTAATATGTTCTGTACAGTCTCTATAATGTTTTATGGGACCATTTCTTTGCAGAACCTGATTTCAGTGAAAACAAGGTTTATACGTTTGATTATGAAAGCATGCTTCTCACTGGACTTCCAGAGAAAGGACTTGCAAGAGCTGGAATAAGAATAAAAAGTAAAGTGGAAATTAGTGGTATTGGGCCAAAACTTTGTCTTATTAGGGTAAGAAAATGTATTCAATTTGAAAGGTAAAATTCTCTTCATACTTGACTTCTTTTTTTTAAGCTTTTGGGAAGTAATTAAGTTTCATCGTGTGTTGTACTTACTCAGGGAGAATGTAACTAACACTATTATTTTTTATGCAGTGCCCTAAATTCTATTTGCACTTTGCCAGGTAATTCTCAGCTCAAGCCAACCTTGGGCTTGAAGGATTTCTTCTGCTTCGTGCTCAGGGAGACAATGGAATGTAATTTGAAATGCCCAATAATTTATTACTGGATCAATCCAATTGTCCCAAACTGTACAACCTAGGATTATTTAATCAAGTGATTTCGTAACCAGCAAACGAAAGGCAATAAAGTAGCTGGATGTGATTCAATATTTCGCATAATTAATGTCATCTAGAAGCTTCTTTTTCTGCAGGGTCCCAAATGACATTCTTTGTCATCCTCAATTGTATATTTTTACTGCATGCTGAGTAATTACTAAGAGTTCTGATTATGTGAAAAACATTTTTGCCTTTAACAGAAGCCTATATGTGCTTCTAATGAATGTATTGAAACACGCTCCGCAATGGCTTTACACAAACTCCACTTATTCTTGTGTATATGTGGAAGAAAAATGATATTTTTAAAAGCTTTTATTTGGCAAATTGAAAACTGCAGATTAAAAAGACGGGTGACTGTCTGATAAATGCTTGTAAATGCTGTAGCCTTCCAGCCTGAATTAGCCTTCTGTATAAGTTCAAATTATAATAAATCTAGAGAGAAAACATTGCTTTTCCACTACATTTGCAAATGGCTGGATTTTTTGGAAAAAAAACAAGGAAATAAGAGCCACACAATTGTACTGGTGGGTAGAAGGCTTCCCTGGTGGAGAGGAGGCAGAAGAAGTTTTGTCTTCACCCTACATCCTCTCCTATTCCTGCACTCGGTGTGTCAGGGTGAGTCTCCAACAAAAATTGACTCCGGTTCCCTAAAAACTTCCAAAACCATTTAATCTGCCCTCGTGCATTTGTGCATTTGGAAAAAAGTTTCTCTTTCAAAAATAAATACAGAAAGAATTTCAGGCAAGAAAAAGAAGAGAAAAGAAAAAATATCACAGAATTTGGGGGCAAGCGCTAAGAGAAAGGTAACAATACATTTATTCCCTTCTGCTCTGGGAAAAGTTTATTTGGCTGCTGTTATATATAATTAGACAGTTGAGAGGGATGGTTCAGGGAATTAATCTTTCATCTGTAGCCTACTAGTTCGCATTCAGCCCAAGCAAAAAGCTGTGTTCCCCCGGCGGTTTCCAGCTGACAATTTTTTCATCACAAACCCACAAGAATTGCCAGCTGTGTTCAAAACCTAGCAGACAGCGTTAAGTCCTGGCTGGGCCCCCAGGGCTGAGGAAAACTACCTCCCCCTGACCCTGCAGAGCAGTCCCAAACCTGCCCGTATGCGATATGCCAGAAACATGTCCAAAAGGCAACGTGAGGGATTTGCTCTGTAACAGCTTCCTCTGTAAGCTTCGGTTACTAGTGTTGGCAGTGATCTCCCCCAACAATAACAAAAATAAATACAAAAGCGCGGTCTCTAGCGATTTGCTGTAGGAGGATTTAGTTTGTATGGCTTTTTGAGAAATTAATCCGTATCTTGCATCACATCTCCATCCCAAGGTGTCAGAGAAAAGTCTCTTTAAATTGTCAAAATATGTAGAAGGGAAGGGTCCTCTGAGAAACTAAGCTAAACATGCCCCATTCCCATGGGGCAGAAATCATTCGAGTTACGCATAGCTTAGCACAACTTTCTACTTGCTCGGATGTGCCCCAGGCTGAGGCTGGAGTGCGAAGCGCAGAGCAGGGCTGGGCAGTGCCCGAGCCTTCGGCTCTGCAGCAAAACGTGTAGGGAAGGACAATTTTTGTAATCTGCTCTCTGCTGCTCAAACTAATTATGACTATCTGGCTGGCCCAGCAGCCACATTGTTATTAGTTTCTGACTGCTGTCTGTGCTCTGTGACCCCAGCAAGGGAGACGACAGAGTTCACAACAGGAGTTAATGATGCTTTATGCACCATTAACTTTCTCCTGCAATTTTCTGCAGGTCTTCCATACTACTTCTGGGTAGCAACCTGCTTCACGCAGCTCTTCTCCGGCTCATTTCTTCATACAAGTCAACCTTTGACAATATGGATTATCTAGGAAACAGAAGAGAGTGCAGTGACTGTGGAAGTATCACAGTCATTCGCATTACTCCCTCTCCTTTCATATATGGAAGTATGTATATTGATACTAGCTATGTTAAATGACAGCTTTTAAGTTTTCCCTTTGAAGAGGCTTTGTGTTATTTAGAAGTGTATTTTTGACTCTTTATTTCCTTACTCTAGAGTAAAGCTCTAGATGCCTACATGCATTGAAAAATGTTAACTGAAAAAATTAAAGAGGAATTATATTCCCCCTCTCTTCTAGATTCATTCAATTGAAGCAGCAGAGTACAATGGTGTCTGGCCTACCAGCTCATTCTCTCGATCGCTCAAACTGACTCAGGTACTAACTGGGCAACTAAGTAATCCCATCAAGTTTGAGTATAGCAATGGCCATGTTGGAAACCTTATGGCTCCTGATTCTGTCTCGGATGATGGTCTGAACATTTACAGAGGGATTCTGAATGTGCTGGAGCTAAGCATAAAGAAGATGCAGCATTTGTACAGCTTACAGGAGGTGAGCTTTTTGTTTTGGCCATTGTGTTCACTTTGTAAATAAATAAGCCTTCTCTTCAGATTCTTGCTGATCCAAGTATTTCAGAAAATGCAGTTGCAGTCTCAGACCCTTAGAAAATCTGGGTTGTGATTCTAGAGAAAGTAAACTCCTGTGAAAACTGAAGCCTACATAAAATTTGAATACTGCATTAAAACAAAACATACAGCACAAGGTTAAAGCTAAAATAAGAGTAATTTGACTTTTTTACCAATCATATATACTTTAATCTCTTCTAGCTCCTCTTTTAGGAGGAAAACAGTATATATGCCATGACATTACTGTAATAGCTTTGACAGCTGCAGTTGATGCTCTATTGGAATTTCCACCGTTTTTCAGGTTTTAATATCTTAGTCAAAGTAAATCATCCGATATTACTATTTACCACAGAAATTGCAGTGTTTAGTTTTTGCGAAACCATATTTACATTGATTAGACTACATTCGATTCAGAGATCAGCAAAAAACTTGAAATTATTATACTTTCATGTTACTTTTATTGAAAATGCAGACGGGAGTAACTTTAATTTTTTAAAAATTTATGTAAGTAAAGTTGTTTCTGGGGAAGGAACTATGTGATTTAATATTTTCATGCTGCTTGTTGCACATAGAAACCTGGGTGGTGGTGTCACGTATTCTGCAGTGCTATTTTCTCGTATCTAGTTTTACATCTTCATTCTTTCTAATTCAGTTAGTCCTACTCTCGCTGCTGAGCAATATATGTGACTTCGCCTCCTAGAATCATTTCCAAGCTTTCTTTGCTTTTCTCAGACAGCAACTGATTAATGAGCATTGGCACCCTTCCTTGAAAATTTCAAGTCACTCCGTAAAGGAAGATAAGCATTATTAATCCTAAAATCTGAGCTGCAGAGAAGTTTAAAGGACTAACCTGGGAAAGTCTACATCACATCCCGCAGGGTGTAGGGTAAGGGTATCTGAGCCAGCTGTGAACCGCACACAGCCAGAAAGTCCATCTAGTCAGGAGGCTACTTCATCCCACTGAGCCCAGTGGGCTGGACATTCCCATTTAAAGTCCAGATGTCTCTACCACACCATGCAGTCTGCAGAGGAGCCCCACACGTGTATTTGCAGAGCACAAGTCTGTCAGAAAGTCTTAGGCAATTCTTATTTCTACCCCTTGCCGAAGCCACAGGGTCTTCAGGAGTATTTTTAAGCTAAAGGTGAAGTGGGTATGTCTCGCCTCCCAATCACTTGCTCTTCTGACCATTTTGTTCTTCTGACATAGCCCAGAGCTGCTCTCTGGAGCGGCTATGCTATCAATAATAATAAAAAAATCATGAAAATAACCCTTCCTCCTAAAATGCAATCAAATATTTTCCTCTCCAAGAATCTCCTCACTGACTGAGGAAATTTGAGCGCTCTTATAAATATATATGCTTGAAATGTTATTGAAGATGTGAGCTAAAACTGCAAACTCAAGAAAACCCACAATCAAAACTCTGCTATCCTGAAATTCTTTTTAATTATTGCTATTCATATTGTGACAGATCATCTGATATTGCAAGGCCTGTTCTATAGCTATTTATAAGCTGGCTATAAAATGAAATTCTAGGAGCAGAATGTCATCTCCAACCTTAAAATACTTTGCTGTTGAGATTTTATTCTGACTGATCAAATTGTTTTGGCACCTTTTACTAATATTCCTTAAATTGTATTTCATAATCAGCAGCTCTAACTGGAAATTGTTACTCACCTTTTCTGAGGCTCCAAATCTTGTCTCAGTGAAACTGGAGAATTTTAGTTCTCTCAGTGAAACTCTGATTTGGTTTACTGGAAACATGTACATGTAAAAAAGAAAGTAACAATCATCCCAATTTTGCTGCTGGAGAGTACCATAAATAAAAAAGCATTCATTGCTATCCGGAATACAGAATTAAACAGGAAATCCCATGTGGGGAATTGATGCAACTCTGTGTAGAGGTGAACTTCTGTGATCACATTCTCATTTTTGGCAGGCTGGGATCGGAGGTATTTGCAACACAACGTACGCAATCCAGGAAAACAAGAGAGCAAACCTAGTCTATGTGACCAAATCCAAGGACCTGAACAGTTGTGAAGAGAAAGTTCAAATGGTCACAGGTTCAGCATACACTAATCCATGCCAGACCTGCCAGCAGGTAAATTAGAGTGGTATTATGAATATGTATTTTATATTCATATACAGGGAGCCATTTGGCATCCATGTCTTCTCTCACTTTGTTACACTTAGAATAAGAGAAGAGTCAGATCTGCTGTATCTAGCTATTAACATTTTTTTTCTGTATGAAAATCAGATCCACAGAGCAGCAGAGGTCTGTGGTGCAGACTGTCATCTACTGTAGACAGATTTCAACTAGCTTAAACTAGCTGGCTTGGAAACCATTGATTATCAACATGAGTTAATTCACCTACTCCACTGAGTAAAAAAAAATAGTCACAATGTCCAGTTTCTGCTATTCAAGATAGGTACTGCTGCAATTTATTATAATCCTGTCTTTGAAATACGAAATCATGTGCCTTATACTGCTGCTCTCCTTAGAAAATGTGTCTTCATCGCAAGGGAATAACCAATTACTTATATTTGGGAAAGGGAAAAACCAGCTAACGCTTCTTAGCAGTAAAAGTAATGGAGCCAGGCAGCATGCCTGACCTCTCCCATGGAAGCGTGCACGCAGAATTCACATAAAGCGCTCATAAGGACAATGAACAAAAGAGCCCTGGAAAATAAGTGGATTGAAGTGGGTGATGTAATAGCTTCTAGTCACAGAATTTAGAAGTTCAATGACTTTGTTTTCTTTGTTTCTTTGCTTTTTTATATTATGAAGAGAAACAAGAATTCCCAGGCAACTGCTACTTACAATTACAAAATTAAATATTCACGTAATGAGGCTGTGATTACACAAGCTGATGTTGAGGAAATCCACCAGTTTGCACCCTTCAACGAGATAACAGGAGGAAATGCTATAGTAGAAGCAAGGTACTGTACATATGCCTTTAATTCAGCAACTAACTCAGCATCTCAGTAATCTGGTCAAACTCCATAACTGAAATAAATCCTTTACTTCCACAGCCTATTGTTTGCCAGTATTTAATTACATAAAATCCCAAGCAGTTCATAAAAACAACCTTCACTGTTAGTTGTAAATCTGAAACATGCACATCACTATCCAAATTTTGTTAGCTAAACTTGGCAGGGTTTGACTATTTTATTTCTCAGGGATATTTGATTTATGTCATAAAAGCCAAAACAAATGTAATTCCATCTGAAAAATTGAGAACTAATATATTTGCAGTGAAATACTTTGAAAGACAGTTACTCACTGAAAGAGAGTTCCCTGGAAAATAATAATGCAGTAAGAGACCCTGGAGACTAGTTCACAAGAAACCTAGATAGGACTTTGGATTCCGATATACTTCTGAAGTACAGTGGGCTGCTTGCAAATCTCCCATCAAAACAGTTTCTTGATAGGTAATTGGGGTTTATTGCAAAAAGACTGGGCACAAAGCATGTAAAATATATCTGCTTTTCAACAGCAAATTTTGTGTATCTCTTAAACAAATTTGGGGTGAAATGAGAATACAGTTGTCTAAGAAATAAAACCCCTGTTCATTTTTAGCTCAAGCCCCAACATTTTCAGTATCTGAAAATTTTTAATCTACTTCTAAATCACCTACTGAAAAAATTTTTAGTTACATGCTTTAGTGATGGACTCTGTAGACAGGGGTGCCCTACTGAAGAGGGAGGCTTTTTGCGTAAGGGTCACTGTACAGAAGATATACCTCAGTCCTACTCCAGCTGCTGTAATCCTGCATTGCTCCATTAGCTTCTGCAAGAATCGATTGATATATATACAGTTTTGTAAGCTGTAACATTAGAAATTTCATGTCAATAAATCACTGATTAACTTCATTAATATGATGAACATGTTCAGTTTGGCTAACCAAAAAAAACCCAAACCAACCAGTAAAGAAGAGTAAAGGTGAAAGTGGCTTTACTATCTCACGCAATCAAGGTGAAGGTAGATACAACGGTAGGGCTTTTATCAAATTATATGTTGTTGTGAGTGAGCATTAGTCTGGAGCCAATGGACTTTTGCTAATTTAAACTCTCCTTCTGCAAGCCTGCATAGACTGTCTTCCTTATTGTTCTTCCTCAGGTATCGAGCCCCCAGAAAGGGTAGTGCCTTTACTTTTCCACATTTTCTCTAGATCTTTTGCATTGCCCAGCAGACAGGGCCAAATATAAGATAGCTGGGAAGATGTGGATAGGTCACCCAAGTCTTCAGACTGTAGTTATTTCTACAATGTATTTTCTGTGTTAAAAAAAAAAAAAGAAAAAAAAAGAAAAAAAAGGAAAATCTAACATCAAGGACTTAAAATATTTGGAGCTGAGTTTTCAGACTTGTTCAGCATAAGCCTCTTGCAGCACCTTTCAAAGGCAAGAGAAGTGTTACTATTGTTTCATATTTTTAATCCTATCTTTAATATTCATTTGCTCTTTTCTTCAGAGTATAACATTTTCCCATCTATTCTAGGCAGATATATCTCTTCCCAAAGTGACGAAGATGATGATATGATAGATTCATTGTGTTCTGGAAAGGATAGTTAAATCTGTCCAAGTGTACCTGACGATATACTTTCTGACCCAAATGCCCTTTCAATAACATTGTATAAAATTTCAAGAGAGAAAAAATCTCTTCTGATTCTGTAGCAATTTCTATTCAAATTCCAGTGGCTTGTCTGTAAAGCAGTTATATGCTATTTTCTGCAGCAGTTCTCTGCAATCCATATGGAAGGAGTGGATAGAAATGATACAGAAGATCATTGTAGGGATTCCAAAATAAACACACCAATTTTCTACAGAGATTTTGAGATACTCTGTAGTACAACAATATTGCTTTCGGAATTTTTTCAGTTGTTCAGTATAAATGCCTAAATTTATTATAGTGCCCTAAACAACCTATTTTAAACATAATTGGTGGGATAGGATGCATCTCTTTAGCTGAAAATGTAGCAAAGATAGAAAATGTTTACAAAGACAGTCTGTCATTGGAATTATTCTTAATAACAAAGGATGAAGGTTTGGTGCTCCTTGAAAAGTTTCCAAAAACTTAAGTACTTTTCTAGAGACTAATCCTGAATTTATCTGGCCCTTTTTGTTTGGGAAATCCAATTTTAAACTTCATGAGAATCTTTTCTCTTCTGCAGTCCCCAGGACATTCATCAGGCAAAAATTGGAGGGAATTCTAATAGTTCAAGTAAAAAGATTGTAGCATTTCTTATTTTCAATTTCAATATCTCCATTTTCAATTCCTTTCGAAGCTTTGAGGAGGAACAGACACATAAGAGCTTTTATGAACTTCTTAAAAGGTTTAAATTCAGTGATAATTTCTAAAAAATTTTCACATCAGTTATTTTTCTCTAATCCGTAATTTACTTCTTAAAACACAACACACAGTTCCTGTGATCTTCTTCAGGCCACAGCTTCTCGCCTCCCACTTCTTCCTTAAATTCTCAAGCCATCTTATTGCCAAAGGCCATCTCTGATTTGAGCCCTGTTGTGTAAGTGCACACCTTCTCAGAGTACGGTTCTGAGCATCATGTCCAAATGTATCTATTTGTAAATACCTTTGCCCCTCAATAACAAAACCCTTTTGAAACAACTTTAGTCATATTGCAATGCAGGGAGGCAGAAACACTCTTCTCTTTTTAGTTTGTACCCTGCATCTTGTGATGTTATCTCCCTGGGTTCCTCCATTCCAGGCAGAAACTTGCTTTGATGGACGTGCAAAAGCACATGGCAGAGGTCCCACCAAAAGTATTCCAGAATCGTGGGTCACTTCAGTACCAGTTTGGCAGCGAAGTGCTTCAGCTTCCTGTCCACTTATTCAGAATAAAAAATGTGGAAAGCCAGGTAAAGTTCAGCTACTGGACAGACTCTTCGTTGGAGGTTGAACCCGTGTGTGTGGGAAACAGTGCATGTGAGCTTCGTGCATTTTAATCTTCCTGCAGATAGAGGAAAGTCTGCAAGACCTAATAGAGACCACCTCTGAACAGCTTCCCAGCGATGCACCAGCAAAAGTCCTCAAGCTTATGCACCTCTTCCGTGCAGCAAATGAGGAGGATTACGAGTCAGTGTGGAAGCAGTTCTCCAGTCGGCCGGCGTACAGGTACAAGCAACACAAGTGGTGATTCTTCAGCTGATAAACTCTGTTGGAGACTGTCTGGAATGACCACGTTCAAATGCAGATCTGGAAAATGGTCCTTGCCTTTCCCTTACAGGCGCTACATTTTGGATATAATTCCTGCGGTTGCCAGTCACCGTGCACTCAGGTTCTTGAGGCATAAAATGGAAAGGCAAGAAGTCACCAACTGGGAAGCAGCTCAGACGGTGCTTGTGGCTCTGCACTCAAGCACACCAACTCGGGACGTGATGGACGAAGCAACGGTAGGATTCTCTAAACACTCTCAAATCACTCTTTACTGATTTTAGCATCTATCATATTTATTCCTTTGACAAGATTGTAAAGGCTTTGAAAATATAAAGGTTTTATATCCTCTAGTGAGGTTGAAAGGAGTTTATTTCCTGACTGTCTTAAGGGGAGGAGAATGCAAATCAGAAGGGCAGAAATGAATCCAGAATGAAACAGGAGAGAAAGAGTAAAATACCCCTCAGTGACAGAGGTTATTACTGCAAACAGCGGTTTCTAGTCTTTCTTTGTTCAAATGTACTTTATAGTTACATCAGATTAGGTCTCTAATTGAGTGCCTATAAAGACTATGGAGTAAGAAATACATATTTGTTATATCAGTGTATTCATCCCGACTGACCTAGCAGGATGGGCATAAGTTACAGCAGATCTGTTGAAATCAAGAGAATTATGCCAATGTGGAGCCCACATAGGAGAAAGTCTAATGATTTTTACCATTTTTTCCTATTCTACAGGGTCTAATTCTACCCTCAGATGCAGGAACCTATCTCTGCCTACCCTAGGTAGAGACTACAAGTCTCAGAGTGGTACCCTCTGTAAAAGCCGTGACAGCCTGGCTGTTACCGTGTGATGATGCTCTGCTTCCCACTCAAGGAAGCAGTGGGCTGGTGCCTCCTGTCAGCTCCTATGTTTATACGAAATACTTCTGTCTGCCCAAAGTACTGCAGTCCATTCACAATGTATCTCAAGGTTTTTTGTACCTGTAACTGAGGCAATTATAAAACAATGATGAATGTTTCTTGAATAATGTGTGTTTTTCCATTCCATACCTGGGTGATTTCCTCCCTTTGGATTATAGCCTATGCCAAATTTAAATTTGAAACACTATAAAAGCAACAGATCTGCCTTCCAGATGTTACTTGGAATTACTTTACGATTGCATTGTCAAATACAGTAATATCCACTAATTAACAATAAATCCATTGATACAAAAATATCAAACGCCTAGTGTTGCCTTGCATTTGGCAGGAACGTGTTCTTTAATGTTGTTGCTCTTCATTAATAGTGGTAACAAACAACTGCTTTCTCCCCAGCTCATTGTGAAAAAACATTGCCTACGCTCAAGTACTGTACTCGGAAAGGTTTGCCATCTCAGCTACGCATCCCTGTGCCACAAACAGTGCTCTTCATCAGACTCCTGCTCTGAATGTCTCCAGGTAACCATATTGTTATTTATCGTTTAAAAGAAAAATTAAGCCTTGAATTCTTTCTTCATTATTCAGAAACCTGTATTTCACTTCGCTACAGTGTTTCCTTTGGGGAAAAGAACCCCAGTTGGTTAAATACAGCTTTTTTATGTTTAGATTAACACATGAAAGAGAGTGATGGGAAGAAGCGTATAATTCATAGCGCTTTCTATCTGAGTATCTCCAAGTGCTTTATTGCCAATCATTAATGAAGTCCCATGGCACTGCTCTGAAATACTTTAAATATAAGTACTTATATATACTCATAAATAAACTAAGTGACACAAAAGCTCAGTTTTTTACCCAAAGTCACATACCCCCACCATTTCTCAGCCAGAAGCAGAGCCCAGTCATCCACACAGACTATAAGCTTTTAATAATAGTATGCCCTCCCTGTTCTGCACTGCTTTTAATCAACGGGCCTGAAAACAATTAGGCAGTAAACAAATTTCCCCCTTCTAGAGATGCATGTCAGGGTTTACAGAGGTCAGACACTCAGTCAGTGAGAGAGAGGAAAAAAGAAATAGGTGTTTTCAATCTTCGACTCTGGTCAGTCCACCATCGCCAGTAAGAGCAGGGTGTTCCCAACACAGTGCATGCTTGCCATGATTTTTTTCCTGTAGTACACAGGCATGGCTGACATTCTTATGCGCATCTCCTGTGCTAAAATTGCCACCAATGCTCTTGAGCTAATTAAATCTGTGAAGCCCTGTGCCAAGGAGTGGAAATTCTTTCCCAAAGCAAATGATTGTATAGACTTATTCAATGTATTTCAAATATCCATTCACTCAATAAGTTCTATCAAATGGACTGTTTCTGCATCATCAATGGATCTCAAATGTGATATTTTAAAGCATAGGAACTGTATTGAAATTATTCTATAACGTCTCAGAGTGTCTTTTTTAGAGTAATTTTTTAGCACTAAAACCAGTTTTCTATTAAGATTTAGGTCTTTTCTCATATTCAGCTGCCTTCAGACAACTATTTCAAATCTTGCCACATAAATGCAGGTGTGATCCAGTTGCTTACAACAAAGGCTGTAAAATGTCCTGGTGATCTCATTGCCAGCTATTGATCCACACTAAAAAGTTTCTGTCACAGCTGAAGTTAAGAGCAACACCACTAGCCATATCTTCAGGAATCTTATTTAAGGGTCTGAAGAATTTAATTATCTGCATTTTAGCAAATGTCTTCAACCATTAGACAGACCTATTCAAACAGCATTATTGCAGGTTTCCCAACTCACCCTGAAAGGCAGTAGGAACTAGGTCCTAGCCATTACTTTTTCCTTTAAAAGATCATACTTGATAACTTTAAGGCATAGTGATGAAGAAGCTGTTCCTTTCAGCTTTCTTGGCTATGCTTGTTCTATGAATAAAATGTCCTATTCATGAGGACAAAAAGAATTTGAAAATATTTAAAATAAGCAAATTGAACAAACTGAAATTATCAAAGTCAAACCTTGGAAGAGGCTGAGGGATGGCATATACATAAGAGCTGGGATTGAGCTCAACAGAAGATTTGTTTTCTTCTTTTCAGTTACTTCATGGCTTTGCAGGAGAGGCATTGAGCAAGTCTAACATCGAAGAGATTTCCCTGGCTTTGAAAGCCCTTGGGAATGTAGGACATCCAGCCAGCATCAAGCACATCAAGAAATTTTTGCCAGGATATGCAGCTAGTGCCTCAGATCTGCCAATCAAGGTCCATGCAACTGCTGTGATGGCCCTGAAAAACGTAGGCATGAAAGACCCAAAAATGGTAAGGAAACAAAGCTGCCTCCTTTGCACTTATGATAAGCCAACACAAGGCTGCTAATCAATGATGGGTCAGGAGGGGGAAGCAGAACTTTTTTTTAAATATAGCTGTAATATTTTCTTTTTTTGAATACTTACCTGTTCCTTAGTTGGCCTGTTTTATTCCTTTTGACATTAACCTCTAGTAGTTCAGACTGCAACAAAAAACCCATTAAAAGGATACATTCATTATTCTGTTGTTGAAGACAAATCAGTATTTCCACTGCGAACATTTATTTTCCAAGGACACTAGACAGAAAGCTGGATTATTGACCAAGATGGGTTTAGTGCTACTTCAACTTTGGTATGTGAGAGAACCACAAAACAAGGTTTTCAGAGAATTGACATTTAATACTGAGTGTCACATATAATTGTAATTCAAGACCAGATCTTATTGTAAATAGATACTAGAAGTTTGCATTCTAATTACAAATTTACAGACATTGTGTGGGTTTAAGTCATAAACAGAACATCTACTAAATGTGACTTTTGTTCCTGAATGAGCTAATGATTAGATATCACAATAGTTACACAGGCATACTCTCATTCACCAAAGACATCACTTTACAATCATTTTCACCTTAAAGCAATCTTCTTCTAAAAGGAAACCTTGCATTTTCAAGATTTTTTTTTCCTGATATTGAAATTTTTTGTTTTATGTAAAACTATTCTTAATACAAAAAGTAAAATAAAAGCTTTAATTAACTATTCTCCTACCAATCTGTATCAGTTTTTCCATTGTACTCATTTTTTCTATATGACTCCCAGTTTGAGTACATATATTGATCCACAGACAATAGTGTGCCAGGGTATGCTTTTAAGAAAAAGAATAAAGAAACAATTTGCCAGAGTGCAGGAGCTAGATGGGGAAAAGCACAGGGGGAGGAGAGAATGGCAAGGGTAGGAGTTAGGGTATTTCCTGGGGAAGAAAAAAGCCAATTTGACAACAATGCTGTGTCTCTGATTGCCCTTTGGCCAGCTTTTCACATATGACCCAGACCACTGTTTAGTTCCATTTTCTATGCATTTTCTTTGGAGAAAATTGAATTGGAGCAAGTTAGTGACTGTGGCCAGTTTTTTCATTGTTCAAAAACCAGTTTAATGCCTGCTTTGCAGCTAGCTACACACCATATTTGCATTAAACAGACTTAATACATGGTCTGTCTTTTTTATTGTTTAATTGGAAAAGGTAGTTACATTTAGAAAGAGGCTACTGCATCCTTCTCACTGCTTTTACCTTGGTATTTGATAATCAACATACGCAAATTAATAAAACCAGTCAGGGTATTTCCGAAGTTTGTCGAAGTTTTCTGGATCAAAGTTTTCATTAGAGAGTGTGGACATGCGCTGTCTCAAGGAGGACTGGACTGCACAGAGGGGCTGCAAGAATGGTGTTACACCATCCACATCCATTCTGAAGTTGGAAACAAAGACTTAAGTTCAGCTTATGGAAACTGGAAAGGTTCTAGAACAAAATTAGTCTTAATACTGAATATTGCCAGGGTCAAACACATTGGTCACAAGTAGCACTGTGGAAATTACAGTTCTTGCATAAACTTTCAGTTTTAAACTGCCAACATGACATAGAGATTTCTGGTAGTAAATTGTTTTTTCTTCTAGCAGAAAGGACTCCAGGAGATCAAATTATTCTAAATAAGACATACCTTTACGGGTAGGGATAAGTGATCACTGAAACTACTTCTCAGATATGTGATGGATCCATGAAATCTCTTTTACCTGAAGTGATTATGCTACAGATATGTTTTGTTATAGTCAAAAAAGGATAATAGACTAGATCATCCAGTGAACTAGTCATCGAGTGAAGTTCCTTGGCTTTGATTGTGTAGGAAGTCAGACTACATTACCATAATGCCCCTTCCAGCCCTCAGACTATGAAACCAGGAACACTGTTGCCATAATAATTAAATAAATTTTTACTGCACTAGTGATGAAGAGATGATTCACTGATGATGAATGGTTATTAACAAAATGTTCAAACATACTGTAAATTTGAATGTGTCTATCATTTTCAGGTCCAAGCTATTACCCTTGAGATTTTCCTGAATCACAAAATCCATCCTCGGGTCCGAAAGTTAGCTGCAGTGGTTTTGCTTGAAACCAAGCCAGGTCTTCCAATACTGATGACATTAGCTGATGCTGTGCTGAAGGAACCTAGCATGCAAGTGGCAAGTTTCATCTACTCTTACCTGAGGGCCCTGGGTAGAAGCACAGCTCCAGATCTTCAAGTGATGTAAGGAAAATCTGCATCCCTTCCCTAGACAAAAAGTTGTGGCAAACTGATTGAGGTGTTAATGCGCTCACTGAATTTTTTCAGGGCTTCTGCCTGCAGAATGGTTATAAGAGTATTAAGTCCCAAATTCGACAGATCTGGATATCAGTTCAGCAAGGTTTTCCGCTTCAGTATATTTAAAGGTAAGATTCAGAAGATTTTGTAGAGAAATATATACATGTCAGTGCCTGAAAAAAATCATACAGTAAGAGAACCCAATTCTCCTAGCCGGCTGGGTAGCTGCATGTTGTTCCTCTATATTCTCCTATGTTCAGTGGAAAAAAAAAAATAAATCTCAGGCTCTCCATTTGGAGAATGTTTAGGTCCCTGTGTGTTTTGCATTGTACACTGACAGCATGAAATTACCAGAGGGCTTGTGGGGCTCTAACCCTCTGTTTTCATTAGCTGGTGAGGCACATGCTCCTGTATCAAATGCCTTAGTCGCAGTGGTGCTTAACAATTTCATACCATTGTTCAACACCAAACAAACAGAAGGGACCTAAATTACTGCTGAAGTGGATTAATTTCTACCAGTGCTGAACACCTACAACTCTTGCTGAATTCAAATGTGATGCTAAATACTCTTCACCCCAACAGCAGTGCCCAGTGAAACAGCAAACTCTGTTTTGTGGCAATTCATTACACCCAGGAGCAGCTATCTCAGGCGTATTGTCTAAAGATTTTTATTGCACCATCCTACCAGAATTCTTTACTGGAATGACCAGATCCATATGTGGGATCTGGAGGCTGACCCCTTACAGCCATAGGAGGTGCACATAAAAATGTAGTCAGAGAGGGGAGGACCACATTAGAGGACAGTTCTTGCTGGGCCAGGCTGTAGCTATTTCCAATTTCCATGTATGTTATTTTTCTCAGTAGAGGTTTTTTAAGCAAATCCCCTATGTAAATGACCATGACAGCCTCAGTGATTTGGCATATGTAGCTGGCAGACTAGGGAGATTATATCTACAAACACTGTCTCCTTACACATGCTGTTTGTCTAGGGCTTGGATGTTTTTAGCACTTTTGTTATTCACTGGTACATGTAAAGATTCTTTTCAAAGTAATCAATAGAAAAAGAGACACTGAAACATCTGAAATCCACAGTTCTAAGTGTACAAGTACTTTTGCCTTCTTTTTTGGATGGAGGGAGTGGTTTGAAAGACTTTTGTAGATCTTATTGTTGCTCTGCCCCTGTTTCATGGTTTTTACATGACCATTTTATCTGCTCTATAAGAAACATAAATATAATACATACCACAACAATCACAGTAATATACAACACACATGCTTGCTGCCTCAGAGGTGGAGACAGAGAGTGCCCAAAGAAATACAATCACTAATATGCATCGTGTGAACTTTTGTACCATTTAAAATGCATTCAGGGAAAGATACATTTTCCAGTAATAAGCAGATATGTGTTTCTATGTTTAGGTACTCATTTCCTTCTTTATTTTTCCTTCTAAAATTAATCTATCTGAATTTTTGCACAGTGAGAAAGAAGGGTGCAGTACTCATGAGTGTAGCTGGCAGAGGGCTATGTGAAATAGATTACTTTGTTCTGGCTGTAGCCTGAAAATGCAGCACATCAGTAAACTGCTGTTACTTCTTGGTGAAGACCAGTGTCAGAAATTTGGTTACGATGCATATGTGATGTTTAAACTTCTCATCCTGAAGAATAAGGAGCAAGATCCTTTTCTCACACATGCTAACCTTAGACTTGGATAACTCAGTTAGCTAATTGAAGTCAATCTTCTATTACAGTGGTGTGGGAGGAGGATCCATCCTCCAGCTTTCTGATTTGATTTGTCACCACTAGCCATGGGTGAAATGTGTTTCAGTGAGTCCATTCTGGAAGAGTTACCATAGTGACGGCTGTAATGCAGTACCTATTTCCTTGATAAAAGCAAAAATGTGCCCTCAGCTTCACAAATCTTTGTGGTACTAGGTGCAGAATTTTTAACGACAGGCACTAATGTCAGCTGAACCTATTGCTAATGTGGAATCTGTCACACATGGCCACCACAAATAGTGCTTCATGTGCTAGACACTGCTACTGAAACCAAAGGGATAACCCAGGTTCTGGTCAATGTAAGGACTTACAGAATCTGGCTGTCAATATACATAGGTTTTTACAGATTTCTAGAATGACATATGTGTACTAATGTTCATAAATACCAAAGACTGCTTGCTTTGGTCACTTATTTTTCTATCCCTCTTCCTTAAGGCAAGACATTTAGTCAGATATATGCAGGTGCCATCACATTCTCACAGTAAACTGGCTAGAGCGACTGTGTCAGTAGGATTTTTCATTGGTAAATATTTTCTTAGAGCATTAGAGCTATGTAATGCCTGAGGTATGGAAAATATCCCTGCTTTCTTCAAGTCGGTGAAATCTGTATAATCATTTAATCATTTATGGGTAACACTTCTTAACTATCAGTAAGTACCATGAGTTTTTTAATGAACAGTTTTCCTGGGTTAGACCACAAAAAAAAGAGCCTTAACAAAATCACTAAAAGTACCGTGTTTTATTTTAGTGTTCAGTCCACATAACACCTAAGACTGTTCTGGTTAAGCTTGTCAGAGAAAAAGTAGTCTTCACATTTCCAAGTCTCAAGTCAGCTTATTAGTAATGTTCCAGTGTGGCATCGCTTTGCCTTTTATTTTCTATAGGATCAGCATTAAAATGTGAGCTTTGGTCATCTCTCCTTGCTATCTGTTGAAGGTTCTCCACTGATTCCTCTGCCATCGATGGGGTGGCATAAATACATATATTCTGACTGTAGGAGATGCTACTGAACCTAGCATTTTGGGTAGCACTGGAGCACTGTACAGCAAAAGAGTGAAGATGATTTAGTGAAATGCCAGTTCATACAGATTTAGTAGACTAAGTGGATTGTTTTTCCAACAGACTGTTTCTCAAATACAAGCAAAGTTGGAATGTCCTGAGAAATTAAAAAATCAAAATCAGTCGCAATGATCTGATACAAAGCAATTTTGTGTGAAGAATAAGCAAGGGTAAAGGACCATCCAGACCCTGGTCTGCATACATGGGTTCAAAAGAGAATGGGAAGGTGTTGACTCGCAAGATGTTATCTGAAACACAGAGACTGGCACTAGAGAAGTCATATGGGCATGAGTATTCATAATACCACACATTTGTGAACTGAATTATAATCTTTTCTTTAACTTTTGGCTAAATAATTTCTGAGAATTTAAGCATTACTTTTCTGGAAAGAGGTCAAAGACTCACTACCTCTCATAACCTCTCACCTCATCAAACATTTCTATACAGGTACTGAAATTATTGGTCTAGAGCTTCCAGGGCTCTGAAATTATCTTGGCTGTACTGGATTCCCAAAGCTGATTTTTGGTGGTGCTGGAATTTAATCAATATATGGAACCTATTAACATGAAGATAGCCGAAATTTAACACAGGGACTCCTAAAATACTCCCCTCTCCTCTGACTAGTGTAGGAAGTGAAGAGAGAGAAGGGTTGGAAGAAAGGAATCATGACAGGGATGTCTCCATATCACGTCAGCCTTGTTCCTCTTGAAACCTAACGAAACTTAGAAAAGCCTTGGGATTACTTTAACTCAGAAAATGGGACTGTATAGACCTGTGCCAAGATCAGGAGGAATATATATGACTGTGCTCTGCACTGATGATCTGTATTGAAGAACATTATGGATGATAAACCTAAAGTAGAGAAAATAAATAGACACAAATTATGTTTGCTCAAAGTTCATTCAATAGTTAAAAATTACTTAACAATTAGTGCATTTCATGTAAAGAGTTACAGCATTTGGAACTAGATGTATCAAATTGCCTCTGAGTCATTTGAGAGACAAATCTACAAAGCTCACCATCTGTCCTTACAGGACTTTCTATATCGCTTTCTGTAAACTATTAGCAAAGGATGGCAAGTCTGTTTTCATTTCTGATCCCCTTTGTCAAGTTGCCCTAAATGATGTCTCATAAAAGCATTTCATAAGCTGACATTATAGAATCGGACCGGATGGAAATGATACAGCAGAAGTGATTGGAAAAATATCATAACCGCCATGCAATGAGCAGGGGCCTTGTAATTTTGTCCATTAATAGTTCAAAAATGCAGAATATTCTGTTTATGACTGTTTTATAGCATCAGTTTTATAGCTGGGTTTTCTGGCCTTTCTCATATCATGCTGTATCAGTTGAATTATGTAATTAGTAAATTGATACAATCTGCACACTGTGGTTTTAAAAACTAACTGTGCTGTGTTTTACTGCCTGTTTCTCTTCAGACTTCCTTATGAGTGGACTGGCAGCTAAATATTTGGTATTGAATGATGCGGGCAGCTTAATTCCAACAATGGCAATATCGCAGCTGCGGACTCATTTCCTTGGAAGAGTGGCTGATCCCTTGGAAGTAATTGGGTCTACCCGTAGTTTGCCCTCTCATCCCTTCTTATGACCATCATCCAATTGGCATTTACACTTTACTTCCTCCCACAGGTGGGAATAACGGTTGAAGGACTGCAAGAGATGTTTGCTAAAGGTTACTCTCCTGACAGGGACTGGGAGTCTGACTATGACCTCAAGGAAATCCTGAAAACGGTAAATTCTCAGGGAAAAGAAAATTATTTGCTTCCCCAAATGTTGTGAAGAATCAGACTTTCTTCCTCTTCTCATGCAGCTCTCTGACTGGAAGGCGTTCTCCAGTGACAAACCTTTTGCATCGGGCTACTTGAAGATGTTTGGCCAAGAGTTGTTCTTTGGTGGACTTGATAAAAACACAATCCAAAATACATTGCAGGTATCATTTCAAAAACATCGCCACCCAAGCATCAAAAGCTTTAAAATTCTTTCACACATTCTCTCCCTTTTTTTAACTTCTTAATTCAAGAGGTTTTTTGTCTTTAGTATTAATCAAGGCAAATAAGGTCAAGCTTTGATCAGGATTAGCTATAATCGTTGCTGGCAGACTTTCTCCTGAGGCACAGTTAATGACACAGATCATGATATTCAAGTTCTGCTTATTTAGACAAGTTGAACTCTGTAATTGCAGGCATGGTACGGACCTGATGAAAAAATCCCTTCAATAAGGAGAATAATCAGTAGCCTTCAGAGTGGTGTAGGGAGGCAGTGGACCAAGGCTTTACTGTCCTCTGAGATCCGTCGTATTGTGCCTACCTGCACTGGGTTCCCGATGGAGACCAGCTTCTATTACTCTTCTATCACAAAAGTGTCAGGAAATGGTAACGTATTTTGAGAGTTGCACAATACAAACATACTTGTCAGGATTGAAGGGAATTTTTAACACTTTTTTGGCTTTCTTTCTAATAGTTCAAGCACAGATTACACCTTCTCCAAAGTCTGATTTCAGATTGACTGAGTTACTAAATGCCAACATTAGGCTGCGATCCAAAATGAGTCTAAGGTAAATAATTAGTATAAAATAAGTGTCATATTTCCAAGTGACAGAGGCCATAAAAATTCAACATCTGTTTGCTATATGAACTTAATTTTACCCTCATTCTATCTTTTCAGCATGGCTAAGGAGATAACCTTTGTAATGGGGATCAACACACACGTGATCCAGGCAGGGCTGGAAGCACACACCAAAATGAATGTTCATGTACCTGCGAATGTTGTTGCCACTGTCCATATGAAGGAAAAAAATATCAAAATTGAAATTCCACCATGTAAAGATGAGTCTAACATAATTACTGTAAGGTAAGACATAGCACTTACTATCTTTCTATGTAGCAATGCAGAGTCTTTACAAAAAAAACAGAACTTTTGCTTACGGATCTTGCCTTTGACTGACAGCTTGGGTAACTGGCAATAATTGGTGTAGTTTATTTAATTTAAATGAAATGGTATGTACCAAAGCTTTGCTTGAAAATATACTTTATTTGCTGTGGTCTTCACCTGAAAATCCCCTTTCGGACCATTTTTCAGTTCTTAAGACCCATAAGATATTTGAAACACACATGGCATGAAATTTCTATACCTATATATATATTTGAACTCGAAACACTAGGTAAGATATAAGCCAGCTGAATCCTATCCATTATAACAGATAACCCATATATATTTGCATTTGATACCTTTGAGTATGGAGGACTTGGTGTTTCTTGTGTTTTTACCTTGTTTCCCTGTGGCTGCCATTTGGTTTTCTTGCCTGTTAGGTCTACTTGATTTATTATCAGTGCATGCAACCACAATACACTCTGGAAAACTATTGTAGCCAGATGCCAAACAGATGAAAACAGCTGGAAATACAAGCACCAAGAGAGGAAGGGAACAGAAAGAGTATGTCCAAGGAATCAAAGCAGTAGACCAAAGCTTAGAAAACCTTCACACACACACACGAAAAAATACTGAGAAAGACAAGCTGAAAATTCATCACAAAGGAAAAAGCATCACTGACAACAGAAACCAGCTATTACACAATGCGCAGAAATGTTAACAAGTTTCTGCTCTAGGAATACAGCCACAACAAAAGAGCTCACTTGCTTGATCCAGCCACAATTAGCATTCATGGCTGCTGACCCAGAGAAGTTCTGCAGGTCTCCTCATCTTAGTCACCACAGAGGCTAATCATTATCCTCCCTTGCTCTTCAATGGTTGCAGACCACCCTATTAGGCATTTGACATCACATCCTCCTCCCTAAGATGATTCCTCTCCTTTATAAAACGTGATTGTAATCAGGTTCTCCATGCAGAGGAAGGAGGGGTTTGGCAGTTCATAGAGCATCGGTTAGCTGTGTGTAAGCTGCTGGGGTGCCACAGCCCAAAAGTTTTGTTCAATTTCTTGTGAAGACCAGAACAGTCCACTCCCATTGTCATCAGGGACAGCAGGTGCCTGCCCTCACTAGCTCTCACTGTCGGAGAGAGTGAGGCAGATATTAATGAACTCAATAAGGATGCTGTACTGAAATGAGAATATTGGACACTGATACAGAGTTTAGAGACTCAAGCAGAGCTACAAATGTTAGCAGAAGGATCCTCCCTGCAAAGCAAAGTAAAAAATATTATCTTCCTTTGACTTAAGGGAAAACAAATTAGACACAAAAAGGGTTAAATGCATTGCCAGAAAGCATAAAACAAGTCAGTATCAGACGCAGGGAATTACAGTGGAGGAGTCCATGAGTTCCAGCCCAAGCCCCGCTCTAGACCCTGCAGCATTATCATTTATAAAGTGAAGTAGTCAGTCGGAAATAGCTCTATAACACCAAATATATGAGAAAGCTAATACTGGCTAACTTTCAGCACCACCAATTTTTCTCCAAAAACATTCCCGTTCACTGTTACAAAACAAATGGTCAGTGGAAATCACACAGAGCAATGAAACAGCAATGAGTACAAGTGAAGGCAAAGCAATAACTGGAGAATGTAGCACTGAACCACATCACTGAGGAGGTCAAGGAACAAGCAAAGTAAAATCTTAAAGGTCTGAAGAGAAACAAGCAGGCGTGATATATAGAGAGAAAGGACATATATATTCTTTACATAGAATGAGTCCAAAATCTTAGTTTAGCATAGACTTTCTTTTCCTTTTGCATAGCTCCACCAAAGAAAAAAGAACCTATTGAATTCAATATTTTGGAGAGATTCTGACACCTTCCCTCATTAGTTTTAGATTTCCCATTTAAAGAAATGGTTCCAGAAAGCTATTGCTCTTTCATTTGTTTGTGAGCACTGTTCAAAATATTTTAGCATTAGGCACTTTATCTTGATGGTCAGTGGGTTACCTTCTATAGTACCGTGTCATTAAAGCTAGTCAGGATGTGATATTATTTTCCCCTTCATTTCTCACACCCAGATGCAGGAAGCAAAGTCTTCCATAGTATTAAGTTCAGTTATATCCTACACACCGTATAGGTTATAACCTGTCACAGCTGTGGGATTTGTATAAAATTTCAGGAGACAAAGAGAAACTCAGGTGAGCAATTGCAGACTCTAAAGAAAAAAAATAATTAAAACTTTGGTGGTAGAGTGATTGTATTCCCAAGACAAATCAGCACGTTATGGACTCGACTTTCTTCATAGCAAAAATCAGAGCAAAATAATTAATCATACCATGGAGAGAATATATAGCATGTGTTTCAATTCAATCCTATCAAAGTTAAATTTAATTAAAAATAATAGTTATTTTTAAGGCTCTTTTAACGTAATTATTTGGTATACTACAGATGGCTATTTAAACATACTTTTAAACAAAATTTACAGGAAGAAATAAAAATCAAATAAATTTCAGGGAAAATTAGAGCCCTGTGATTAAAGTATAAATATGGAGAGCTGCCAGAGAATGCAATTTGCAAATATATCACATACTCATGATGACAGACTACTGAAGTATATACATAGTCTTGAATAGAGTGTCTATCATAGACACTCTATGGGCTTTTTTGCTTGTTTTAGCTGTAGGATAAGCAGAAATTGCTTCACATGGGCAACTTATACGATGAATTACTACATTACAATGCTGTATACAACATGTATACGCAAAATGCAGAAGAGCCAGCATACGCTCTGAGGTCACAAGGCAGCGCAGCGTGTCTGGGGACAGAGAAGGCAAATGACTGGTGCTTCAAGGCTCTGTTGTTATAACACCTTTGCACCAAGGTCAGAAGGATGATATGTAGAAAAAGCAGAAATTTTGATTTCGCCACAGCAGTAAGAGAGCTAAAGGTCTGGTTGGAGGATTGTCTCTTGCTTCTTATTTATTTAGATATGTTGCCATGCTGTGCTTTAAAACCTGGGAAAATAGGCTTTCGTTGATTTTTTTGTTTTGTTTTAAACAGGCATTGAGCTCTTCTGTGCCCATGTTAGGAATGTATGTATGGCCACACTCACTGAAACATCAGTAGGTCCAACACAGCTGAATTGCTTGTCCCTTACCCCTGCAGTGAATTTGGCTTATGCTATAGCACAGCTTCTTCTCTCATCCAAAAAATACACTAATACATATTGGAAAATCTCCCTTTTATTTTTTATCCCTTGTGTGGGATCAGAGAGAACAGATTCTTTCATACCATAGCTTTAGGCCTTCTTTGTGACTGTTTTTCTTGTTAAAGCAGCAGAGCTAGCTCTTGTAGCCTATTTTTACTGTGCCGTGTGATTCTGCAGACATTGACATGTGTCACTTGTGATGCAGCTACATTTGTCGGCTCTCTGTGCTCAACAGGGAGGAATCGATCCTCCACTTTCATTAGGTGGCAGGAGTAGACTATTGGCATAAAAAATACTTTAAAAAAATGGAAAAGAAACCCCAGGGCTTTCTGCTTGGAGACCCAGCCTGCAGTTCAGTGGTCACTTGAATTATTGAATGGGATTAAAATAAAAGCCATTTCCCTCTTTGTCCCCTTACCTGGATGAGCCATCTGAAATGCAAGTTGATTTGTATTTTCTTTTATCCCCTCAGCTTGTTAGGGAGAATATTTTATTTCAGATTCCATTCAAGGTTCTCCTCTCACCCAGCGTTGAGCGTTGCTGTCACGTCCTTATCTAAAAAAAGGGAGAGATGGAAAAGAAAACAAAGCCCACAGATGACACACGTTTTATCGAGGTGTTCCACATGAAGTGCAATTGTGTGCTTTACAGTGCACACAGCATGGTAGGATGCTTCAAGAGGAAAAGAGGGCTATCAAATGAATACAAATTCATCTTTCAAATAGATTAGATTGGAATTGCTCAAGCTAGTACAGTGTGGACCATATTAAAATAGAGACCATTTTGCAGACCATCTTTCCATTCACTGTCACCTCCACTGGCAGACCACAAAAGCCCCAGGGCAAGCAGATCAACTTCATACTTGAGAAACAGCACATGGGGAATTTTGAGCTGGATGTTAGCACGGATAAATGGCTAATAAGGTAGAGTTACCACAATGTTAATAGCTGAGGGAAATAGGTTTTCATCTCTCAGAGTGTTCAATATTCAAGATATTTCTCTGGCCCAAAACAAAACTCATAGCTTTCACAGCACTGCAACAACTTCCATGAAGAACATGGGGTATGGAGCCAGGGAGTCAGGATATTTAGCCATGAGGGTCTCAGTCTCATGCTGCATTTTTTATCACTCATCCTGGATGCTGACTAACACTCTTAGAGTCCACAACATTTGGAAACTATATACTGAATGCATTTATATAAATAAGATCCTAACCTTCCTAAATGTCTCTCTCTGATGTCTTGTCAGACCATGAGTACCAGTGCAGTTAGATCAAGCTGGAGACATTTACTTTGATCAGTTCAGGCTCCTTCCTTTAGTTCTGCTGTAACAAAAGTTGCACAGGAAACAGCATTCGGTAGCCATGCCCCTAGGTAGTTTTTAAGTTATGGCAGTATTTTTCCAAATATAATGTCAAAGGAAATGGGAACTAAGTTTAGCAGTGAACATACAGAAGAGGAGTTTAAAAATTTAGAAATCTAGAGGATCAAAATATAAGACTCAAAAATTTAATAACTTAATCCATAGCCAGGCTTCTAAGTAAGTGGGCTGTTCTTCAAGGCGTTAGACATACAGAGATCCCATTAACTGCAATGTTTTTAACTTGTACACATGATTCTAAAAGCCTAACTGAGCTATCTGCCCCTGAGATTGGTCCATGTCTTTATTCTTTTTTGGCAGTCCTTGAAAATAAGACTAACAGGAAAGATGCTGTAAATATCTGTAAAGCAATTTGCAAGGTATGATACTTGTTGCTGAGTACGTGCTACAAGGCATTATTCAGGTCTTTTCCTCGGCAGTGTTTTATCGATACAGGTTTCCTCTAATGATTATTCTGCAGGTCTAAGACATTTGCTGTCACACGAAATATTGGGGATTTGGCTGCTAGTAAGATGACTCCAGTTCTTCTACCTGAAGCAGTGCCTGACATAATGAAGATGTCCTTCGATTCCGATTCTGCATCAGGCGAGACTGATAACATCAGGGTAAATGATGAAGTGTCTAACTATTCTTTTGGGGCTTTTAATCAGTGGAAGACAATTTCTTTTCTCCATAGGAAAATGTACAATTCATCTCTGACCAATGCGGCTTTGCTCAAAATAAGTCAGGTTCAATCTAATAATACAAATAACCCTATAGTAACACTATTTTAAAATAAAGGGTGTAATACTTCAGAATTACAACACTTTTTCAAAAGCAAAGGCATCTTCTTTGGTAATTAATTTTACACTGCCATCTACAGGATCGGCCCACAATCTTTAAAATACTTTGCAACCATTATGCAAGCATCACATTCCTGGGGCAGCCACAAAAGTTCAACAAGATGCTCCATTGCCCAACTTGTAGAGACAAATTTAATGTTTATAACCATCCTGATTCAAGGATGGATGGCAGTTTGTGTGTCAAGTCAAATGATTTCCTGAGCTACAGTTTTCCATAAAAGCCACTACAGGCCTTCTATGATTGCCAGCATTGTGAAGGCATCACTGTGACAATTCATTCAGTGAAAAAGTGACAGAGGTGAGGAATACACACACTGTCGTGTTCTGGTTTCATTGTTGTCCTGCAACTCTGAAAAGTTTTCAAATAAAAAAAAGAGATGAACAGAAGTACAGCACTTTCTTATGGAGAAGTCAATATGCAAACATACTGTCAGTGAGAGCAGCTTCCAATAGCCTGGAACAAGAAAAATTCTTCTGCTTTGTTCTTCTGTGCTGCCCTTCCTGAAAACCCAGCAGTCCACAATTATTCCTAAATGAACAGCAACAGAAAAATGGCACTAACTGGAGCATTTCCCAGTACCATTAGAATTTCCTTTGGAAAGAAAAGATTAACATCTAGTTTTTCAGTGGGGTTCGTACAAGTTTGGAATCTTGTGAGACATGACAAACTGAGTAAAAAATTAATTGCAAACCTGTATCACATGTGAAATGAAAGCTTATGATTATGTCTCTTAGCAATTTGCTTTGTTGCTCCATGAAATAATAGTTTTCATTTCATGGATTTGATTCTAATTTTAATTAATTTTAATTTGTTCTTCTGCTAGCATTGCTTAGCACATGTAAATTATGAAGTTTTGAGTAGATATTTCTAACATCTGATATGCTTTGACCCTCTAGTTGATATAGCCTCACATTCATGTCAGACCTCAACTGAGACAGAATTTTCATGGACATAGATGAAGGTTCTATTATTTGACCTAACATAAATCAAAGGAAAGGACTCCAGTCACTCTAGAGCACACTCAGATTCATCAAGAATCTGTTAACACTGTCTAATACTCCAGGAAAACAAAATTCATTCTTTAGAATTAATTTGTGATATACTTTTCCACTCTTATATCCTGAAGCTCTTTTTAGTCTAGATAGTCTAATCAAGCCATTCCGTGGATAATTTTGGCAATTGGAAAGGAAGTTGTTCTATGCAACAGCCTTCCTATCACTTCCTAAAAAGTTGGTTAATTCCTCCTGTAAAACATGTAACTATGACTGAAACAGGACTCACAACATGCAAGTATTCCTCTTACAGATGTTCAGTTTAACTTGATGTGTGTATTATCTTATAGGACAGACAGTCTGCAGAAGATGTTTCATCGGGAAATTCCTTTTCCTTTGGACGCTCTTCTTCCCAAAAAGAGCCATTTGTTCAGTCCATATGCACCAATGCAAGTACATTTGGGATTCAAGTGTGCATTGAAAGGAAAAGCGTACATGCGGCATTTATCAAAAATGTGCCTCTTTATTACCTAGTTGGAGAGCATGCCCTTAGAATGAGCTTCAAGCCAGGTAAATACAACGGTGCATAAAAAGAAAGTAACGGGTGAGTGGGTAGGGGTGTGTATGTATATACATATATATTTGTATATGTATGTATATATCTTTTCTATCTTAAATACCAGTAGAACTACCATTAGACCTACCAGCCCTGCCAGTATTGGCCACAGGCTATGTTTGTAGGAGGAATCCGGTTCTCTCCCACTCTGAGCAGCGATTTCCCAGCTCTCCCAGCAGCACCACTCAGCACGGCCAGCATCAAGCAGAGCTGATCTGTGCCTGCAGAGCGTGTCTGATGCATCCTGAATCATTGGATTTGGGATGCAAGCACAGAGCAATTGGACATGGGCAACAGATCTGATGCAGTGTCCTGTAGCTACACTCTAAAAACCCAGACTCTTAAAGGGAATTATGGATTAACCCTGCCAGGATCTAGTCCTTAATGTCTTAATCCATGATCATGAGAAGTAAAAGCACAGCAGGACACTGAATCTAGGTCTCCTAAACATCAGACTAATGGCCTAACCGTTGGGCCATTCTTTACAGTTCAACAGTTGAGCCTTAGTTCCTTTCTGGTGCCTAATTCTCTATCCCACAGGGTTACCTAGTTAAACAATCCACTTCACTTGACTTAAATCTGCTGGTCATTCTGTTTTTTGCCTTGAAAAGAAACTAGTATCATGCTAATATTTTAAAATTTGATTATTGCTAGTATGTACTTTAACTATTATAGAAATTTCTTAACAAAGTTGCTCAATACAAAAAACAATCAATGAGGTTTTTTTTTCATTTGGGGAAGAATGGCTAAATAACTTATAGCAAAACTTGGTTTATTCTATTATTCAGTTGCTAATACTAACAGTAATACTCACTGCTGTGCAATTTTAGTTTACACAGAGGCACCTATTGAAAAAATACAAGTCACAATTCAAGCAGGAGACCAAGCTCCTACAAAAATGGTACGTTTAGTAACATTTGAAGATCCAGAGGCTCAAGTATCTTCCAGCAAACAAGTAATTAAAAGAGTGAAGAAAATCCTTGATGATACTGATGACCAGGTACTGCTGTAAAAATCCACTTCTAGTTTTGTGGGAGATGTTACACAAAGCTTGGTTATTTATATTTCTTTTACTAAGTAGCCTCGTTTGTTTAGATAGTAAACAAAGATTTGAAAATAAAGACAGGCTTTTGGGTGCACAAAGTCTTTCTGCAAGTCTTTTGTTTGGACTCATCTCTTCTGCAGGTGGAGGACATGAGGAAGACCAGGTTGGTTTTGTAGGTTTTTCTGAAACTCTCTTGTAAGACATAAAATAGCTGTTGTGTACCCAAAAGGTAGTCAGTTCTTTCCAGCTACTGCAACCGTAGCAAAAAGGTATGACACCTACCTGCACAACTTGCTTGAGATAGTCACAGCTGCAGTGCTGTCATTACCAATATTAGTTATGTGTAATTGTGTGATCAACAATTTCTACATGTTCATTATCACAAAAGGGTTTTGGGTATTGTTCTACTTGTGTGTCATTTTAAGACATTATTATGAATCTGCCTTATTTTGATGTACTGCAAGAATGCTATCAGGCATACATTTTGTCTTCTAAGGCAGCAGAGAGATTCATAGTGCTCTGTATCTGATTTTTACTCACAGCCTTCTGCAGGAACACAGAAAAATAATTTTGTTTTTCCAATGGTACTGTTGACTAGGGGCCAAGAAAATCCAGAAGCTCATCGTCCAGTGCCAGCAGCACCAGTGGAAGTGCCGAGAGTAAAACGAGCAGCCCCTCCAGCAGCAATTCTGACAACAGAGCATCACAGGGAGGCACCCAGATAAAACTGAAAACAAGATGGTCCAAAGCCAAAGGAAAGAAGTTCTATCCCTTTGGGGACAGTGGCAGCAGCAGCAAAAGCAGTAGTAGTAGCGGTGGTAGTAGTAGTAGTAGCAGCAAAAGCAGTAGTAGTAGCAGTAGTAGTAGCAGCAAGAGCAGTAGTAGTAGTAGTAGCAGCAAGAGCAGTCGTAGTAGCAGTAGTAGTAGCAGCAAGAGCAGTCGTAGCAGCAAGAGCAGCAGTAGCAGCAGCCAAAGTAACAGCAAAAGCAGTAGTAGCAGCAGCAAGGGCAGCCATAGTAGTAGCAGTAGTAACAGCAAAAGCAGTAGTAGCAGCAGCAAGGGCAGCCATAGTAGTAGCAGTAGTAGCAGCAAAAGCAGGAGCAGCAGCAGCAGTAGCAAAGCATCTGGTATAAAGCAGAAGGCTAAGAAGCAGTCCAAGACCACATCATTTCCACATGCCAGTGCTGCTGAAGGAGAGAGAAGTGTCCGTGAGCAGAAGCACAAAACACAGAGTAGCAACAGAAGCACCAGCAGTGCCAGCGCTAGCAGCAGTGGAAGTGTTGGTGTTGCCCACCGCCACAGCAAATATGACAGACAAGCTGAGACGAAACATGTCAAGTCCCAATTTAACAGTCACAGTAGTCACGACATGTCTACAGAATGGGTAAAATTTCCTAATGCTTTGATTTCTGCTAGGAGGTGATCCTTACTGAGTTGTAGGTAATAACTTCTTTTGGCATTTTGCAGGAAGATCACCTTCCAAAAGTATACCGTCTCCGTTTCAGGTCTACTCATGTCCATCGGGTAGGTCCCTTATTCAAGTGCACATTCCCATGGTGGCTACAGTTGATATGATCAAGCATATTTCTGAAGGGCTTTGATTCATTTCACTTGAGAATTCCATACTGTCCAATATCAACACGGACGGTGGCCAAAATAAGCATTTGTTACTAAACAAATTAGATTTTTTTATTATGCTAAAGATTTGTTATTAAAATACTGGCTATTATACCACAACCTTCTTTTGTTGCAGCACTTTTGCAATCCTCAAATTTCAGTCAGGAGACCTTTGGGCTAGATGCTGGACAGTGTAGCCAAAGCTAAGTTAAGACCATGGGGGAATTATAAAGCAGCAGGATCTTCCAATAGGAATAGGCAATCATGGCAGAATCATCATGTATGTGGATTGTATCAGAAACCAGGTTCAGTATGCATTATGGCACAGAGGTATCTTAAGTATCTATTAGAACGATAATAATGAAGTGGCTTTTGTAGGTGTTACCTGCAAAGATATTATGTATCCTTCTTATGAAGGAGGAAGATCATTTACAGTGTTTTTAATTAAATTGTAACCTCTTTTTTATTTCTAAAAAACATGGGTATGTTTAACCACTTATTGTCAGTTTTTATTTTCACTAACATTAGACCTGGACAACATGATGTTGCCATTTGCAGTCACTTTCTACATGGCCTTCCTGTCAGCAGAGAGGTCCGGGTGGATCTGAGGAACTTTCCTACCCAACATAAGTCATATCTGCATATGATAATAAAAATAACACTCTAGATATGTCTAAGTCTGTCCATTACCTGTAGAGGGAGGCTGATAGCTCTGATTTTGTGTCTACACTGTAAAACTAGAGCCGTGTCATAGCTTTTTAACCTATTTTTGTTTTATAGCATCCAGATAGTAAGACATGGAGCAGCTCATCATCATCTTCCTCTGAGTCAGGAAGCAGCAACAGCAGCAGCAGGAGCAGGCACTCGAGCAGCAGCAGCAGCAGCAGCAGCCACCACCATGGAGAAAACGCTGGCCACAGTTCAAGGAGGAGCCACATGAGCAGAGGAGTCAGCACTGGCCACAGCCATGGCTCCAGCCTGACGCGGGAGGTACAGCTGCCCGTGCGGTACAAACCATAGCCGGGCTTTGCTGGCTGCTGAGCAGGACCTGTAGATGTGGTGGCACTCTAACCAGCTGAGAGGGTTAAGCTCAGCAAGTATTCTGCAAGTCAAGCTTGTAAACTGAAAGTCAAAATCCACTGAGATATTTTTTCCTCCAAATTCCCTTGGTTTAGGGTTTTGTTTACTGATGTCTTGGGTATATTTTCTTTAATTTCTAAAGGTGTTTGCAATACATGAAAAATATGAAAATATAAAAATTGAAGGGGATGGGGGGTTGTAAGTCAAAGGGGAAAGAATTCTCTTTTTCCTATGAAAGCCCAAAATGCAAACTATTTTGCACTTAGGTAAAAATGGGGAGGAAATAAATAGGTTTTATTTAAAGATTTTTTTTTTTTTTTTAACTTCAGTCCAGTTAATTATTTTTAGATGTAGACCTGAGGTCATGAATGCATGCAGAGTATAACTAAAACAGACTCTTCATGGGCATTACTGATCGGTAAATGTAAAGTCCCATTAAGTACAAATCATCTTTATCTTTATTACATACTTAGTATTCTATAATTGTACTAAGTAAAGTTATCTACATAATAATAGAAAATAGCTCTGCAAATGGAAGCAAAGTCATGAGAACTCTGTTACTAAGAAGGATTTCAAAATAATCAATTGGCTTGAAGGAGCTGTAGTATAGTAAAATATGTTGTGAATGTGCATACTGCTATGAAGATATCTAGTACATATTGTAGGGAGCTATTTGAAATATTAAAATAACACGCAAAATCTTACTAAGTACACAAAGGTAGTTTGGAAGAATCTTGGACCCCTCATTAAAACAATCACATCGTTGAAAATTCTTGGTGGTAATGAAATAAGATTCCAAACAAGCTTATTCTTAAATACTGGGGGTGTAGAAATACATACAGCAAACTAAACTGATGAAGGACAAGGGCTGCTCCCTGCTACCAGCGCTCATAAACTGGACTGTAGGCTCTCCAGTGAATACACAGAAATACTTAAGCACAGATGGTTGGGGGTTGTTTTTCAGCGCAACTTCCTGGGAGAAGTAATTCCACCTGGCATTACGATTGTGGCACAGGCAGTAAGGAGTGACAACAGAAATCAAGGTTATCAAGCTACAGCATATGTTCGTTCTGATGCTGCCAAAGTTGATGTGCAACTAGTTGTGGTTCAGCTGGCTGAAACCAATTGGAAAGCATGTGCTGATGCTGTAATACTGCCTCTGAAAGCACAGGTAAGCCCGCAGGCAGCTTCACCAGGAGGGACATCTAAAAAGCCTGGAGCTTTTTAAATAAGCACAGAGCACCAGCTGATTAGGAAAGCCAAACAGGAAAAACTTGCATATTTTGAAATGTTTGACAAAGTTTGTGAAATTGCGGAAAATGCTCATATCTTTCACCACTCTTTTGAATTAAAAAAATAAATTAAAAAAAAAAGTCAGCCACTTCGAAGTCTGACAAAAAGAGATATTGACTTTCAAGATACATCAAAATATGACCAGTAAAAGTAGAATAAATATTTGAAAAATTGACTGCTTCATTACTACCTCTTTATTATTTGCTCCACTGCGAGTTTTCTTGCCTGGCAATCTAGCTATTTTTCTCTGTATAATTCACTTGAGACGACTCATAACTCAAATACATTTCAAACGTTGTATTTCTTAGAATTCACATTAAAAGATGGAAAAAGTAAAGTTGGGTAATGGGTTGATGCCCGAGAGGGCATCATAAATGAAGGAACAGGTCTTTCCTTTTCTTTTTTCACATCTCCCTGTGCTGTGCTTCCTGTGTAACTTTTAATGCAAGAGGACTTTGCATAACAATTTACAGACTTCTGCTTTTCACAGCTGCAATTAACAAATTCAGCCTGATATTTCAGTATTGAAAAGAGCAGTGGGGTTCAAATCTAGAAGGCTAATAGAAATTATAGTGCAGTCTTCCTCTAGAAAAAAATACATATAGATTATGAATCCCAAGACTTGGGAACATAAAGAATCAATGTGAAGCTGTGGAAAAGAAGAAAAACTTGCATTTTGAAATGGTCAAGGGTGGTTCTGTGATTCTTTTCTGTAATTTGCGCGACTGTTTCCTTGTATGTAAAGGCCAGACTGAGATGGGGCACAGAGTGCCGGGACTACAAGATAGGAGCCATGGCTACCACAGGCCAACTGGCGAAGAAGCCAGCTGTGCAGCTGAAGGTACAATGGGGAAACCTTCCATCCTGGATAAAAAAGACAAGCACAACGTATGTAATTTGCTCTTTCCTAAGTTGTTATGTTGCATTTCTTACACTAGTTGGCTTTATAAAAACACTGAGAGTACCGAATGAAATTCTTCAACCCAAACATGTTTGTTTTGGTTTTTTTAACAGAAGGCACAAGTTGAATGACACAAAAGTATTTTGCAAATGTGTTCCACTTCCACAAATATTTAAAAACTTGACATGTTTAATTTTATTTTCAATATTAAATGATATGATATTTCAGTTCAAAATGCCTTTTTGTTTTGAAATGTTCTTCTATTTAGTCTCCAAAAATACCCAGCTAAAATGAGCAAAATAAAACCAATGTGTTTCCTCTGGGTAAAATCAACCATTTAATTTGACCCAAAGTATTATTTCTTTGACTTTTCAGTTCTTCCATTGTTTCCCTGATTTTTCAGAACTAACAGTAGTCCTCATCCTCTCATGTCTGCTTTTGCTCATGTACCTGAGTTTGTCACATCTTGTTTATCTCTAGATTCATGCAATACGTTCCTGGTGCAGCACTGGTGTTGGGCTTCTCACAAGCACATCAGAGAAATCCATCTCATGAATTTATAGTAAGGGCAGCTGCAACATCTCCACGAACAATTGACACAGTAATTAAAGTTCCTGGGGTACGTGTCAATTTTTATTTTCCTTTTCCTTACCTTGAATGGATTTTCAACTAATAACATTCTGATACTTAATGTGAAGAAAAGCAAAATATTCCCTTTTCGAGAAGTTGTTATATACTTGACTGCATTACGTATAATAGTACTCTTGATTTTGTTTTTCTTTGGTGCAATGTAGCAATAAGTTGAGAATCAGACTCTGTAGTCAAATACTGTATCTCCACGCTGAGAACAGCAGTTAGGCCCAAATTGTCTCAAGTATGACTGCTCTGCACTCACATCTTTATTCATTTTACCCAACGTGATGAGTTCTGTGGGATGTGGAGGGGTCTCAGAGCAGATAATGGAAGCCTTGAGAACACCTTGCACTCCATTGCAACCATGTACGGCATCTATCTGTGTTGGCACTCAAGTCCCACATCTGCAGTAACCACGCTTGATGAGACAGGTCTGAGCAAAAGTTATGACAGCCACAAATACAACTCTGACTTAACCAAATCAGAGCAGTTGGTTACACTCTTACAGCAGCTTGCACAGGCTGGATCTGCAGAGTCCCACTGATTAATTGGTCCTTGTCCACCAAAGCCCTGTGCACTGTTTTGAAAATTTTCCCTATGGATCTCTGGCAAATTAATAACAGCTAGCTATTCATACACAGTTAAATTAGTTTGTCTTTAACCTTCCATGGTGCTTCAGTATTGCAGGATCTTTAATATATGATAATGAAGAAGTAGGCACAGCTAGGCATTGATTTGATTCTCTTGGTAAATGTAATTTGTAGCTACATTGAGGGATCTTACCCCAACGCTCATCATGCCAGTTTTCAGCCTCTAACGGAGTCTGTTCACTTTTCCAGACACACCCATCAACTTACTCAGTTACTTTAACTTGTTACCTCATTTTTTTAAGTCACTTAATTATCACTTAAACTTCATCTATGTCAGTTACTTTCCAATGTCCTTAACAATTTCTCAAAAAGTCAAGAAGCGTGACTAGAAGACAATGATTCCTCACAAAAGCTTAAGGTTTGGGTGCATCCTGGAGAGACTAACACAACTGCAATTGTATAAATGCATCTTTATGATTTCTTTTTCAAGATAAGAGTCTTTTTTTTTTTTTTTTTTGCAGTCATATCTTGAGCAATACGGTTCAATTTATCTTAATGTATTTTCATTTCTGCTTTTTCAGGTAACACTTTACTATCAGGCATTCCGAATACCATTCACTCTGCCCTTAGGCCCATCTCCAGCTTATGAGACTCGAGACATCACTGCCTGGAATTTATTTCCTGAAATAGTTTCACAAATAGCACAAGAAGATCAATGTAAATATTACTCATATGCTTGTCTCATGAATAAGCAATGCTTGTAGATCGTCCTCTGCCATGGCTGGGCCTTGCCTTTCCATGTATGCTAGAAGCGTAGCATCTCTAACCCTGCTTTCTCAACAGCTCAGTCCTCCACTTAGAAGCATCTTTGGTGGCAGGTGAATGAAGAGACTTCAAACTGATGTAAATATTCAGAGTTTGGGAATCACTCCTGACTGCAAAGAGTAGAGGTTGTCTTTTGCTCCTTCTAAAATGGTGCCATCTCTGCATTGAGAGGCACCAGATGATGGGTACAAGATAGATCAAGTATCTCCTGCCCTGTTTTTTTTCTTCAAAAAGGAGTCATGTGAGTTTTAGGTGGTTGGTGCCTAGCACTTCTGTTGGAAATGCGAACTACATTTTATCATGGTTACTATGTTTAGTTTCTCAAGAATTTGGTACATTTTAGTCCCTGTTAGCTTGAGTTTTGTGTTTAGTGTGTAATCAAAATCAATACTAGTTATAGTCTCTGTCTGGCAATTATTCTGTAGTGCTATCCTGTCCTTACAGACTCTGGCAGCATTGAAAGCTGCTGCCCAGGAGATTCTGAAGTTTCTTTCCTGTTTGCTGGGTGGTTCAATCTCACAGATGTGGCCTTCAATAAATTTGCAGCAGCATATATGTCATTGTCACATCTGCCATTTCTTTTCTGATTTTGTTTTGCAGCCACGTGTGAAGTCAGCGAGGGAGATTTCAAAACATTCGATCATGTGAGCCGTACATACTCTTTCAATAAAAGCTGCAACCTGATAGTGGCCCAAGACTGTACTGAGCACCCAAAATTCATCATTACTACAAGGAAGGTTGATCCTTGGTCTTTCTCAAGAGAGGTTCACATAAATACTACCTCAGTGTAAGTGTGGTTTATCCTGAGGGCTCAGGAATTAGGTATAAAATTTCAGGGAATTAGTCTGGGGATGGGAGATGTCTAGCTCCTAGGTGAAACTAGTTTGCAATCAGCTATTTGGGGAAAGTTGGGGTTTTCATAAGGAATCCTCATCTGAGACTCTTTGGTGTCTCTTGTCTTCAATTTCACAGCCACCATTATCTGATAACCTGCCCAATAAGTCCCCACACTGTCTTTTCTTTAAAGGTTAAATCTCAAAACTCAAAGTCCCAGTGGATGTTGCACTTTGGAAAGAAAACAGCTCATTCATTCATTCAAAACCCAGATGTTCAAATTGGCTCTCTGCTAGCTTTGGTCACAAATATCTCTGCTTTTCACATTTTAAATTAACCACTAATTTCTTCTTTCCTTGTTTGTTTTTCTTTTTCTGTTGTTTTTTTCCTGAAGGAACATCACAATTTGTCCTGTGGCAAATTCATCTCTCCTTGTGGCTTGCAATGAAGAAACAGTACTATCACACAGTGGAGTTTCTGAATATGAAAAAGGTAAGCTGTGATACCCACTTTTCCAGGACTGACCTGGAAATTAAATATCTTTAAGACTGTGTTTTTATAAATTGCACAGAAACTTTTCAATTTAAATAAAACAGAAATGAGCTTAATTCAAAGAAAAACTAGAGACTTTACTTCCCCAAGATTTGTATTGACTTACACTCCTGTGTTTCTTATAGTATATACACTCTTACTTTCCCCAGCATAACTGACAGGTAAATAAAGCCCTCTCGTATACATATGGTATATCCAGGTTAGTGATTGTTTAGAAAAACAGTGCTTGTTATAGTCACAGTTTGATGCTTTGGGACAGATACTTAGCTGGAGAGCACCATCAATGTCATTATCATTTCAAGACTTAACAGACTGGATACAAAAGTCAGTTCCAACTATAGGGAACAGCAGTAGAATACTTTTACAAATTAAGAGATAATTTCTTCTATTTTTGCTTTCTCTCTCCACAAAAAAAAAAAAAAAGAAAAGAAAAGAAAAGAAAACAACTGTAGTAGCAAAATGATCTTTGTAAATGAAAATGCACTATGGTTTATTTTGTGCTACTCAGTTTCTCCGTTAATTTGAAATTAAGCGTATCACCTTATGATTCACTATCTTTTTACAGACAATGTTAAAATTTATAAAAATGGAACAACAGTTATTGTGGAAGCTCCAACACATGGACTGAAGATTGTGACTTTTGATGGTGTGATCCTTAAGGTATTGGGTTTACTTTCAAGATTACTTCCTGTTTAGTACCTTAACAATGTAACAGACCAACACTTCAGTATTCACTCCAAAGATGTGCTATTTCATAGGTTACCGTTGCTTCATGGATGAGAGGAAAGACTTGTGGAGTTTGTGGAAATAATGACAGAGAAAAGCACAATGAACTCCTAATGCCAAATCATAAGCTGGCACACAGTTGTTCTGCTTTTGTTCATTCATGGGTGTTGCTAGAAGAAACCTGCTCTGGTGGTGAGTAGATCTGAAAGCAATTTATGCTTGGGGAAAATATTATTTCACTTTCCTTTGCTAATAGCTAGAAAATATATTTTTAAAAGCAGCCCATATCTTTTTCTTAGAAAAGACAATAACAATGTATATCCATTTTAACTTCATTAACCACTGACTGTTTAAAACACTGCCTGTGAATATAGAGAATATATACTACAGCAAAAGTCTTTGCCTCATGTGCAGTTCAATGTTAAATAATTGATTCTACTATAATTTCTTACACTGAGTAGCTTTTTTCTTGGAGAGGCAAAATCAAGCCTAATCTTGCTCCCACTGAAATAAGTGTGATTTTCACCACTGAATCAAAGCAGTTTCAGCTGTTTTCTGCAGACTTAATTTAATCAAATAAGTTGCAGACTATGAATGCAGTGTCAGATCTTAAGTTCCTGTACATTTTCAGAGCGCACAAAATTCCATTTTTGTTCTGTACTATCTGAGGGTGCAACCTCAGGGAATATTCAGAAATACACATAAAGTGAAAGAGCTTCCTTTCACATGTAGCTGGAAAAATAATTATGGTCTCCCATAACATCAATACAGTTTTGTTCTGTAGGTCTCCATTTACCTTGAGATAACTTTATTGAAGTTAATGGCTGTTTTCTCCTTGACTTCAGTGGCAGCAGAACTGTACTTATCTGTGTGTCAGGAAACGGAACCATAGCTGGGATCCTGTTAAGTTACATTATACCTTTCTAGTGAGATAATTGTAGCATTATAAAAATCATCCAATACAAAAATTATCCTTGATGTTATTATATAAATGCTGCCTTTTTTTTTTAATCCATTCACTATCGTTGACATTTTTCCTAATGCAATGAAGTAGCCATTGTGCTTGCAGTATCTATTCTTAATAGCTTTCAGACATGAGAGGTTATTTTCTGTGTATTATGTAGTTCTAAAAAACTGGGTGTACATGATTCCATTTGGGTTATATTGTTCAATTAGATTTTAAAAATAGCTCCCCTTTCAGGTTCTTTCCTCTATTCCCCGACTTATTATCATCCTATCTCGATAACCTCACTACTGTGAAAATGGTTTGTGAGGCACCTGTGCTTTAATAAAAGCTGAAGAGAAAATATGGACCTTTATTATTGCAAGGATCGATTGGGGTTTATTTCTACAATTTTAACTACCTTTCCTTTTCTTCTTAGGGTGCAAGCTGCAGCGCAGTTATGTGGAGCTGAATCGGAATCCTACTATTGATGGAGAGGAATCTACATGCTACTCTGTTGACCCAGTACTGAAATGTATGAAAGACTGTACTCCAATCGAAAAAACTTCAGTTAAGGTTGGCTTCCACTGTTTCCCAAAAGGTACGAAATTTTTCTCTCTCTGTGTCACATACTGCAGACTCTGACAGAACACTCAAAAGAACAAAACACAGCACAGCCAAGCACAGACCTCTATGGCTCCGGCTCCTCTCTGAGCTGCTGGTTTTAATCCCATTAGTATTTGCTATAACCACTGACAGTACTGGCCAGCTAAAAGCTAGTTTAGATGATAGCAGGTAGCATCATCTGAGAAAAACATTTGAGGTGATAAAAGGGGCAGCAGTGATCGATAAAAAATTTTTCACATTTTCAGGATCTCCATAAAGTTGAGATAAGAAACACTGAGTCCTTTATGTACATTACAGCCTGCAATTTTGTGTAGACCAGGGCAAGCAAGGCAATTGAAAGTCAGTCAAGTAGTGTGACATGACTGCTGTGATTAGGCTGCCATGCTATGCCACTGTGCAATACATCAACAAAAACCACATTGCTGAAATGTTCTCAAGATTGTTCCAAAAAATGATTTGTTTTTGAAGGTATTTTATACACACACACTCGTGCCCCAGGTTTTTAAAAATACTGGGCCTTTTTCTCCTTTCACTTGTACCAATTTGTCAGGGATATGATGCATTTGCTAAGACAGGTTCACACAGAAGTTATGTAAGCATGAGAGGAGAATCCAGCCTGAAACCTACAGATATTTCTGGTGCATTCCTTCCTAAATCTTTTAATGAATTACACAGTGCATATATACTTAGAGGGAAACCTACCATTAGGGAGCATATAGCGAAGTGGTCTGTTCTCTGTGTTAACCATTGTTGGCGAAATCCATTGTTCTCTGGGATAAGCCAGAGTAGTTTCACTGAAGCCAGAAGACCCCTGTGTTGAGTAATACTGGAGATGAACAGAGTATTGTAAGTCTAATTTTAAATAACATCTCTGTAGAACTTTGCACTTTGCTCATTTTATTAGTATCTGCAATGTGCTGATTCAGCCCATAAAAGCAATGACGACCTATAATAGTCAACTATCTACAACCACCTATTCAACAAGTAGCACAGAGAGAGTGCCAATAGTTTTCTCACAGCTCCCTGGAAGTGAATTAGATGCATCCTTTCATGAAAAGAAAAACCCACCCACAACAAAAAAAAACTTCCAAAATCTTGTCATATCCATGTTTCACAGATTTCTTTTGTGTCCGAGTCTGTATCTCTGAAATGTCATCACCCCAGGCCACTCACTGCCTCAGAATATTAGGCTATAATAAAGCTGTCTCATTCTCTCACAAAAAATGTGTGAGAAAAGAGGAAAATCAGAAAAAAAGATATGTTAGTTGTCACAGCCAGTGCTGTTTTTACAGCAACTGCAGGTTTCTCTGGTTCATTTACTGAACCAGAGACTGGGTAGTCTGCTAGCAGCACTCCTAATCAAGAGCTTTTTTTATTTATTTATCCTGAGGAGAAGGAGGAGGCAGGAAAAAAGGAAGGGGGGGGGAGGAGATGGAGGAAGGAAAAAGATGCCATTTGTGGTTTTTTAGCAAGATGATTGCTTTTCCTCAGGCTAAGGATCAATAGGAATACAAGGCCAGCCCTTAAAAACTGTTCTTTCTCTTTCTTTGTTCAATGAGTTGGAGGAGCAGCAGAAACAAAATCATCATCTTTCTCAGGCTGAGAACATGTATTTGCATACACTGGACCAAGACTTTTTCTCAGCTCTTTTTATATGAGAACTGAGAGTCCTCTGTTCCAAAAGAGAGGGACCCCATCACTGTCACCAGTGGAGCAAGGATAAAATGAAGTACATGGATGCAGAATTTCCCTTGTTGTCCTCAAATCAGTGGGACTGTAGTCTTAGGATCTTGACTGAGGCAGACATCACTCCAAGTTTAAGTCCATATATTGTTTTACATTTCAAACATGCCACAAGCCCTACCCATAGGGATCGCAGTTACTCAGCCATGATCCAGTTTGCTGAGGGAACTATTTCCTACATGGACATGGATGTGATCAGACCCACAGTGTGCCCAAAAGTAAGAGACATAACAAGAATGTAAATAAAAAACAGAATTCAGACATTTTATAGCACTTCTCCTTTCACAGCTTGAAAATATTATATATTTTTAAAAAGCATCTCCAGCACCTTTCTGGGAAATATTTATTATCCAGTTGATTATGGAATACCTGTGCATCAGGTTGGACAATAATTTAGACAAGGAGAGTGTTAGCATTTCAGGAGATAAGTGACTGATACAACCTGAACCCATACAGCGGTCTCCAGATTTCCCTGTGATGAGAGATGGCATGTTATAAATATATTGTCCAACTAAGGGATAAAACAAATGGAGGTAAAACTATGAAAGCTTTACCCGTTCTCATTACACAAACAATGTAAATGGATGTCCTAATATCCTTCCAGGTGCAATGATAAACCTCCAACTCGCTAAGAATATTTATTGGGAGGATGAATATCATTATTCCATTTAGATTATTTTAGCATTAAGGGATATGGCTTATTCAAGCTGCTGTTGATAAAGCTATGTGGTAAGGTTAATACTGCAACTGACAATGCTCTGCCAGATTTCACAATACATGGGAAACTTTAATTAGAAGTTTATGAACCTCTGAAAATTCTCCAAAGGGCTTATCCTTCAGAACGAACTTTGACAAATAGTCAGCTGAAATACAGAGTGATATGCAGCACTAACATAAAAAGAGATTGCTGATGTGTACTGGTATGTGGTGGTCTTACATTGATGGTGGCTACCTCCAGCACTTTTGCAGCCTCGTGCCTGTTGTCTTTGTGCTCATGAAATGTTATTCATTTTGTTTTTAGGGAATTATTATAGTAATTATATCATGGATGAAAATCCTGCTCCAAGTCAATGAGTCAGATGTCAGTTGTGGGGGCAGGATTTCATTCTTTACTTGACGAGGGAGTTGGCAGCCATCAAAACAGTATTTCCTTGAAATGTGTTAATTTGCTTGATGTTAGTTAACAATGGCTTCGCTCTTCTGACAGATACTGCTGTAAGCCTGCTGGAATGGCAGAGAAGCAGCGATAAGAAATCTGCATCTGAGGATGTTGTGGAGTCTGTGGATGCTGACATTGATTGTACCTGCACTGGCAACTGTAGTTAAGCTAAACACTTTAGTGTTGTGCTTATAGACATACTATACAAATAAATTGAATAGCTGGACAGATAAAAAGAGAATGCAATAGCTGTAGTAAAATATTAAGAAATGTGCTTAAAGAAAATAAGCCTACTGCACTGCATCCAAAGTCAAATGCATTATGTACAGTCCGCACTGCTTAATAAATATGTTGTTCATTAAATAAGTATGCATGTGGTCTCTCTCTTTATTTTTCCCTGTCAACAAAACAATCAGACCAACTATAATATTATCCAGAAATTCTGCTTCCTTTTATCTGAAATATAATTACAGCAGTCCTCTCTTAAAATTATGTTCACTAGGTGATGAAAGGAAAACATGATTACGGCTACTGCTAACATTCCATTGTGCAAAGAATTTCATATTTAGCATTATAAAGACACAGTAAGCATTTGTTTTCTTTTATGTTTTCTGGTAAAGAGCAAAGTCTGTTCTTGGAACCATTCTGCAAAAAAATACATTTTACTCCCAGCAAGACTATTAGCCTTAGTACATTCTACAAAGGAATGAATTGGACTGCTAGACTCCCACTGTAGCTTTCCAGAGAGCTATAGTGTGTGACACAGTCCCCATTTTCATTTAAATTTCAATGGATCTGCTGTTGCTTCATGAGCTAAAAGTATAAATAGGAACTTTTTTTTTGGTTTACCATCGCCTTTTGTATATCTATGAAAATGATGCCTTCAAAAGCTTCAGTGAACAATAATACATCAGGTAGCATTCCAAATACATCAGAAACGTAATATATAGAAAAATAAGTAAGATCGATAGCATCATAAAGCTGAAATAAAGTACAAGCAGGGCAGTTAGACTGTGTTTAACCAGTGCAGTGTCAATCTGCAAGCTTTCACTAGGCCTATGCAGAAAGGCAATTCCCTCCCACCCCAGGGGACCAGGAGTAGGTGGCACCCCAAGCAACAGCACAATACCTCTTCGTCTTGTGCACAGATCAGCCTTGCCCTGAGCCATAATACATTTTTCATAACAGGCAATAGTGGCCAGCATGTTCTTCCAAGAGAAGCCTTAGAGAATCAGAAAATCTTTGGGTTGGAAGGGACTTTTAAAGGTCATCTGGTCCAACCCCCCTGCAGTGAGCAGGGACACCTTCAAATAGAGCAGGTTGCTCAGAGCCTTGACCAACCTGGCCTTGAACGTTCCCAGAGATGGGGCATCTCCCACCTCTCTGGGCAACCTTGTGCCAGTGTTTCACCACCCTCATTGTCAAAAATTTGTTCCTTATATCTAATCTAAATCTACCTTCTTTTAGTTTAAAACCATTACCCCTTGTCCTATCGCTACAGGACATGCTAAAATGTCTGTCCCCATTTTTCTTATAAGCCCCCTTTAAGTATGGGAAGGCTGCAATAAGGTCTCCCCAGAGGCTTCTCTTCTCCAGGCTGAACAACCCCAACTCTCTCAGCTTGTCCTCATAGGAGAGCTGTTCCATCCTTCCGAGCATTTTCGTAGCCCTCCTCTGGACCTGCTCTAACAGGTCCATGTCCTTCCTGTGCTGAGGGCTCCAGAGCTGGATGCAAGGTACTGCTGAACCCAAATGCTGTCGGGAAACTGTCATTAAAGAAAATACTTTTCTTTCTAACTAAAAACTGAGCTATCAGAAAGACGATTGAAAACTAAATCACTGAACAATTACAGAATAACATTTCTCAGTGCTTTTCTTTCAAGAGCAGAAACATGAGTAACATATAGTACTCCTCTCTCTCAAGTTGCAGCTTGACACCAACTTGAAATTAGAAAAGACCCAGGTTTTTTAAGTGTACCGCACACACTTCGTTACTTCCAGAAGTAAGCCATTATGAATTGGTTCAACCAAGGGCTCAGTGGGCTGAAACCTGATGCCTGGTGCATACCCTGTGGCAAACATATTTGCCTCTGCAACTATGTCCTTCTCCTGAGGATAACCTACAGAGGGCAAAAGGGGATTCCCCTGCCTCTTTCCCTTTCCCCAGCCTTAATTTAGTCTATATGTTGTATTTGAGAACTTTCATGTTCTATATGCAGGTAGCCAGTGCTCTATTCAACAGCTTTCTTTCATGCAAGTATGTTCAAACTAACACCAGTAACACAAATTTTTGCACTGTTCTTATTTGTACTAAAGCACCCACAAATTCCCTGTACAAAAGCTGTGTTTTTTTAACTCATCAGAAGTGCTACACTGCAAAAATGGTACCCCCAAACAAGAGGGGAGATGGAGAATATTGCATTCCACTTTCCTTTAAAATCACACTAATATTATAGCTGGAGAGCTCTTTTCTTCCCGGTATTGTTTTCACTGTGGCTTATGGGAGATTTGCCACTGACTTTCATAGGATCAGACTGTCATCTTTAATCCAACACCTTTTTCTTTAATCCACTTGTTTACAAAAGAGAAACTTTTGCCAGTCAACCACTTCACGGAAGACAAAGGTAGTGAAGAGATGTAGTGAGAGAAAAAAAAAGAACGTTCATGCTCAACTACTAGAACAGGAATTTAGTAACAGCAAAGAGCCATTAGTAAGAGAAGTAATTCTGCTCACAGTAAAACAGAGTCATCTACACAGAAGCATGACACTAATTAACAACGACCAAGCTGGGATGTACAGTACAAAAAATACAAGCAGCTCATAAAGGCAAATGCCTTCTCCCAGAAACAACCTACAGACCGTTAAAGTCATTGGAAAAAACCTGAATGCAAAAGGCTGATCAGCAGTCCTAAATTAGCTTATTCTACAATGATGATATGTAATAATACTACGTACTGTACGGCGTTAAAAACCAATAAGCGTGCCAGGTCAGGCCCGTCCCTGATCCGAAACCCCGCTTTGGATCCTGCACCGATGAGACTGCACCTCTGGCACCCCAATTAAAGGGATCCAACAGAACAGCTACACGTCTCTTTCTGCAGAACTGTCATGCCTGGAGAAAGGTATCCTGCCCGTGCTAAAACCACGCACGCTGTCCCAGACGCCAGGAAAGAAAGGTGAACGTGCCAGAGCAGGGCCAGGGCATTCGCCCCGTGACGCAGCGGGGCTGGGGCGCGGGCTCCGCCGGGGAAGCCGCCGCTAGCGCGGCAGAGGCACACGCCTTTCGCTGGTCCGTGCGAGGCCACGGCTCAGACGCAGCCCTTGGTGTTTCCACCTTGAAAGGGCAGCTTTCATTCCTGGCCAGCTCCGGTTCCTCGGTGCCCTCTTGCTGAGGCAGCGAATGCCTTTGACCGACTGAAAGACTCAACTGATGTTGCAGCTGTAAAATCCAAACATATTGAAAGTTAGTAAAGCCTGAGGTTGGCAGTGGGCACGGCAAAGCAAAACACTTAGAACCAGCTCATTTTGCAAAAGGAATTAAGAGCATTAGCAGTACAAGTGTGAAAAAGCCCTTCTGGAGTTTCTAATGCACCACACAGATATTTCCAACCCATCTGGGATGATATCTGCAGTCCAGATTTAAACCCCATTTGGAAATCATGCCTGTCCTATCTTATAAAGCAAACCAAAGTTATGTAGCCTACTGAGTATTAAAATGTGTACTTCACAGCTTTTATGCACTCTACTTTTCATTCCTAGTGCTTCTCAACGGTATGAATTAATGAACTCTGGACTTTGCTGTAGTAATCAAGGAATATGACCTTGCAGTTATAGTACTCCAGTATTGTTTAAAAAAATGAGTGTCGGAAAAAAGATGCAAGCTTAAGCACAGGCCAGGCTTGAGTCCTAATCTTGCCTTTGCAGCTCTGTAATGCTGTTTTGCATGAGGCTGGGGATTTCTGTGCCTAATTTTCTGCATCGGAAAGATATGACTACTTACCTACTTGATGGAGTTAGAAATGCTTATGAATTTATAGTCCCGTATGCCTTTTGCAAGTTCTTCAGTGATTCTAGAGAGGAAAAGTAAATTTTTCCACTAGATCTCCTAACCACATGAGTATATTTTATTGCTAAGTTGAAGGTTTTCATTTTCAGATTCATCCAACTGTAAAATAACTATACATTTGGAAAAAATCAAAACAATGTTCTTAATTTGTTCACGGTCAGCTTTGGTTAAGCCTTAGTGTATTATTCATAAAAGCTTAGAATTGGATCCTGCTATTACAGTGGGATAGGCAAAAGGCCATTGGAGACACAGTCTTTTGTATCCTAGACAAAGACAAACAAACCTTTTGTCCATCAGGCCTGGCTCTTTTGAGTCACTAATTTTAAATGACACAGTAACTCTTAGGAAAGCATAGTCATTCTGCTCCAGAGAAAGGAGCTGCAGCGTGACAGGAAAGGACAAAACCGTTAATATCAGACCCCTCCTGGAAATTAAATGCCTGCTCCACAGCATGAGCATTAAAAAAAAGGTGTACCGTTCTAACCCCACTGAAGTCAACGGTTACACTCAACAGAGCTGGGCTTTTACTCAGCGTGTTTGAGTGAGTTATTAAACGAACTTTAGTTGTCCCTAAAAATAAATGTACTGTGTGGATCTAAGCGCAGCTGATGAATAAGAAACCTCGGGAATCTAGCAAATACAGTAGCTAGGGCTTAAACCAGGGACAACACAGAAGGTTGCAGAAGAAAGCAGCTATTAGTGGCCATCTGAGCATCATGTTAAATCCCAAGGTCTCTCATGCCATCTGCTGGCTTTTTTGTTTACTAACAATGGTTTAAATCTTTTTTCCTCCAGGTTTATTTATAGGTCTGATACATTCCGGGCAGTTTTATATAAATTCTAATCAAGGTTTGGGGTGTTTTTTTCCCCTCTAACCCCCACACTTGATTACTATGTGGTTTTCTCCCTGTCAGTACATTACAATTCTGTACCTTTTTGAACACCATTTCACATTGTCTCTGGAGGAAAAAGACATTGCCTAAGACATTCTCATTTCTGTTATTGCTGGATAGGCAGTAATTACATTGCAAGCAGGGCTGGGAGAACAGTTTACTAAGAAAATCCAAAGCTGTTTGAAATAGCACTTACGGTTCTTCCTCAATCAGTGTGAGAAGGTTGTTATTTTGGTACCTGAAAATGCTTTAATGTACCAAAAAATATCTAGTTTTCCCTCTTTTTTCCCGTGCAGTTCACTTAACTGTAATTCACAGCGAACACTTATATGTCCTAATATTATTACTTTTACTTTCAGATGGGTTTTGGGAAGCAGGAATTATAGATAGACAGATCTGATTACAGCACTTCCCTTCATTATCTGTAGCCTGTTTCTTCCTGATGTCCCAGTTCCCCTTCCCTATTTACCTGGGTCCACTGGCCTGTTCAGCTTCTCTCAGCAGGACAAAGGTGGGCACCTCAGCACACCTTCACCCAGTGCCCGGGGGGAGCAGGCAGCCCTGCAGCTGTGCACCATGCCCCATCTAGGAGCTATTCAGACAGCTTCAAAATCCACATTCCACCCCGTGTTAAATCATCAGCCTGCTGAAGTTTTTGGAGCTTTACAAACTTGCTCTTTCTTCTCTCTGTGCTTTCCCTCTGCAGTACCTTTCACCCGTCTATGGTTACAAACAGGCGAAGGGCCAGGGACATGTGTGACGTGGTAGTTGTTGTAAAGGAGGGTTGTTGATGTTAAGCAATGTTGGAGTTCAGGGCTCAGAAGGAGTTTGAACATCCAAGACCTCTATGGATTATCCTGGAGTACTCCAATTGCCATCTGCATAATAGAGGCAGATTAAATCAAAACCTTTACAGTAGCAGCTAACTGGGATCCATCAGGTTGTGCATACTGCTAGTCCAAGTAAACTTGGGTCCTGCTACTTGTATCAGCCAAGTTCTCCATCATCTTTGATGTATTTTGCCTTTAGGCAAATTGTGAGTGCTTTGGAGAAAAATACTAACAGGAGACCTGCACCATCAAACCCCGAGCGCTATATGAACTCTGCAAGGGTCACTATAACAAATACAGTGTTAAACTAGGGTGCTGAAATAACAATCCTCAGGCTTTTGCCACATCTTTGTTTTGTCTCACTGGGAAAATGGATCACAGTCTCTTTTCGTTCTGAAGCTTCAGGGCACTTCCATGACTATTAATATCTTCTCAGTAATGAAATGAATTTCAAAATATAGTAAGTGGTGACAAACGCATGAAATGTTGTGACTAGCTCCCCTCAAACCTATCTCCACTTTTTTTTTACATTATTTCCTCAATGTATCGTCTTAACCTTCACAAGTAGGAGTAACTCAGCGTTCTTTATAGACATTATACGAAGCAATATTTAAGTGCCTTCTTTAATAGTGGTCATATCTGTCCCTCATGCGGTTGAGAATTAACTATAGCTAGAGCTGCTCCGATACTTTGTTTGCTTGCCAGCTGATAAAAAGATAATTATAGCAAAAGAAATAGACCCAAGAATTTGGGCTGAATATACTAACACGCTAGAATTCTACTTAGATTCCTGCTTATGCGGTCAAAACAAAACTATTAGTATTCAAGAACTGTTCCATGACCATGGGGCTTGGGGGATGATATACAGATTAGATTCACTATGGACATAAAAGATTGATGCAGGCTCAGGCTGGGGCTAGAACTGGCAGTCAAATGTTTATCTCACCATGACACTAACCTGTCTACTTCAGACTCAATGCAGACACACTGGTAGCTCTGAACGGTGTTTCACTTTTGTGAAACGTGGCTAGACCACTTCCATTTGATACTAACTTGGACATCTCGACATCATGAGTCATGGTGCCCCCATTGCCTCTGACATTACAATTTTCGGTATTACAGGACCTGATTTTCATGTGTCTGAAGCCAGAGTACAATCTTCTCCCCAGAGTGATGTACTAAATTCTGTATATTAAGGAGAGTTAAGCACTTTAGGGGGGATACAAGGTATCTTCCCCCTCCAGCCTAATAGCTACCTAGACTATTCAGTAGGAAACGCTGAAGAGGTCATCATATGCATCACACCCTCCAGGGCCCTGGGCTCACTGGGAACAGGTTGTCATACCTGAAATAATCTTCTAGGTTCTGTCAGCTGCATTGCCCCTTCTGAGACACAGCTGGGGGATGGCGGGGAGGGGGAGAAGTCTCACATCTCAGGTAACTTTAAACCCATTAAATCATTGTATGAAAACAGGTGGGAACCACAGTTGTATCACTGAATGAGTATAATCACAGATACTGTGCTTTTGTGGGGCTCGCTGACAGAGATTAAGGGGTGTAGAGGGAAGAACATCTTGTGCAAAGCTTTTCATGTCTTACGTGGGAGAAGGGGCTGAGCCCCACAGCTTTTCCAGCACTTCTGAGCAGAAGCAAGGCCGTTCTTTAGGATGCTGGAGAGCTGCACAGATTGTAGAAATTAGGCACCAATACGCTTGGCTATTTAATGGCGTAGAAGGGAGCATTAAGGATTTCAGTCTTGAGTATAAGCACCTACGTTGTATCCAAGTCTTTTACTTTCCTCTGTGAAGCTGGGAATCGGTCCCTACACCATTACAGCTTCACACTGGAAAATCCTGATGCAACCAAACTGAAACGCTCAGGAGGAATTAATTGGTGACCTTGCCTGACAGACCAAAATAAATCTGGCAGGCAGGTTACCCCCTTTGCCAAGCCCTCCGATCCCCAGCTGCAGCCGCACGGATTACACAGCTTCCTGGGCCGGGTAACGTTGCCGGCTCGGAGCCCAGCGACCAGCGACCAGCCTCCTGCCTTCAGCTTGGCTCCGCAGGCTCCTAAGCGTGCCCAGGGCCAGCTGGTTCGCACCAGGCAGACAGGGAACCTGGCGCTCCCCCCACCTTCTGGCCAGCTGGTGGACGGACAAAATGGATTGCTCCGCTCACGAGAAATGCCGGGATGCCGACATCTCCCTCCTGCACAGAGTGAGACGCAATGTGACAGCCCGAAACTCCCCCGAGGGACACGCGGTTCCTTTTTTGCAGCACGCACAGGCTGCTCTCTGTCTCACCTTCCTCACTCATGCAGGGGACCGAGGAGCTTTTCAGGTGTGGTGCAATGAGGTTGTTTCATTTACAATTTTGAAAGGATCTGAAACCCAAAGCACTAGTTTTTTTGTACATCGTTCAGCATCCCATTCCAGCTTTCTCTTGGTGGGTAGGCACGGACCAGCTGAATTAAGGGTCAAGGTTTAGGTTACGAGCAGAGACAAAGCTCTGCGCTTTGTGTGCTACTCAGTCCTACCAAATCTGCAGCTTTACATGAACAAACACCTACAGAAAGACTCCTGGCCTGGCCAAGGCAGAGTCATAGCTCAGACTATAGTATTGATTTATATCATGTAAATATATCTATAACTATAAATATGAAGGATTTCTCATTTCTTTCAAAGCTTCTACCACCAATTCTAAGGCTAAATCCTTTATGGTACAAACATTTGAATGTCGCCTTCACTCACCTGCTGCACAGTTTCCGCATGGCACTGAAGAGTGGTGGAAATGTGTAAGGTTTTGTTCCTCTTGAATTCTTGCCTTATCATTAGCATCCTTTTGGACAACATTCCTTCCTTAAAAGTCTCATATTTTAGCTTGGGAAGTCCTTCATCCAATACGGCTCTCGTTACACTTCCACCATTCCACAGGCACTTCATCCTAAGGCAATCAAGATGGTAAAAAATAGTACTTTTTTAAAATCAAGAGCCTTGAGTCAATGGGTGTTTGGAATACAGATGAAGTGGGATCACCCAGGGTCAGCCCCCTCAGGAAGATACCTGATAATTTCCATATTACATCATCCTTGAATTTCAATAATTTCCTCAATAGTTGCACTAACAGCACTGAAATCATTGAACCTCAGTTTTCTTCCACATCAACGTGCACTCTAGGGAACAAAAAAAGTTTCTTCTGCTGCAAAAATGTTGGTAGACCTTTTAAAACACTGTATGAGAAATAAAATACGTGCATAGTCTGCCATATGAAGTCTGAAAACTGCAATAATTTCTCTGAATGACAGACTGAGAGGTTGTTTGTTTGGTTATCACACAACAATTTCACAGTTACTGGGTTTCATTACCCCCTTCCTCCCCAAAAGGTTTCCTTTATATGACAAGACCTTTGCTACTTCAAGTTCTTCTCTTTGCCCGAATTCTTCGTTAGGCTGTTTGTAGGGCTTATTTTCCCCTTGTTAGGCAGAAAGCAGGGCTGTAACGAAAGCGCTGCGTAATCAAGCGTGCCTCAACAAGCTGAGCAGATTCCCACAGCAAACCCCCCGGAAACCCGACTGCAGCCGCCTCTGCGCCTCCAGCTGCTGCCCCGCTCCCCCTCTGGATGAGAGCCTCGGCCACCTCCTCCATGGCCCTGCCTTTGAGGGAAGGCAGCAGCGGGAAAGCCGGCTTACCCGCCCTTCACCCTGACCTCTGGGTGAGAAGCAGCCTTCCCGGTACAGCGATGTGCTGGCAGCAGAGGCTGACAGATAAACCAAACCGTAAATCAAACGACAGCCGTGAATAAGATCGATTGCCCAGGCGCGCGGTGCGAGGGCCCCTCTCGCCTGGCTCCTGCGGGCCCGTCGTTGGACGAACTCGCTGCCACTAGAGGGCAAACGCGCTCAAGCCGTTTGGCGACAGAAATCTCTACACTAATATAGCACCAATTTTAATTAGGGCTTACTGTGTGAGAAGAAGCCTCTTTGTCTCACTGTACCTTCAAAAAAATGCAGTAATGGTAACTTTTACCAGACACACCGGTATCAGACACACTAAAAGCGGTCACAGTTGCAACCGTGCCAAAACACATCGCTACTTCGTTACGTGTGGCCCTAAAAATTCTACAAATATGCAAGTCAAACAGCCTTCTCAAATATTCCAGTAAAAATCTGGCATACATCTTTATATGATTCAAACCGATACTAGCGATAACAAACTAGATACATTTCACCTTGTGGAAAAGAATTATTTTGAAAAATATATTCACAGTAACCAGTCAGAAGGTTTCCAGAAAACTGTTGAGGTCCCGCTCAGGGAATCTCCTATTAAAGGAGGGGTGATACAATGAGACATCTAGACTGACTTCCTCTACAAGGCACTTGCCTGGTTTTCATCTCATTCTGAATGAGCACATTGGCAGTTGAAGTCTTGTTCAATAGCTCTTTATAATGGCTTCAGGGTCTCTTTCTGGAGTTAGTCATTATCACATAACATGGGCATTTAGTTATTCACCGTTAGGATACAGAAGGTAGTTTCTAGTATGACAAAGCGAAAGGAACAAAGTAAAGAACACACACAACGCATAGGAAATAACGCAAGGTGTAATTTAAACCACAAGGAGAAAAATAATTTTTTTTTTTAATAATTTCTTGAAAGGTTTGTGCAGGTGATTTTCCTAATGGAAAAAAAGAATAGGTTTGGAAAGATCCTGCAGTCGTACAAGCCTGCAGAATTGGTATCAAAGCTCAGAAGCTGGCGAGTCTGTTCTCCCCTCACCGTAAGCAAGGCAATATTGTTCTTCAAAGGGAGGTCCAGCTTCATAACCGCAATGAGATGCAATTCCACTGATGTCTCTGGAGTTGCACCTGCCTCTGGTAGCAGCAAGTGTGACCCCCCCAGCGTCAGGATTTTATAAAGATTACCCCAGCAAGCACATAAAATATCAAAAGCTACAGGAAATTTTCAGCACTTTCCTTCAGCTCCTCAGAAGGGAAGTTGTCAAAGTAGCTGTCTGCTAAACATATCATCTGCCTTACTGTAGAACGAAGGATGTCAACACTGCATGTCAAACCCAGCCCTGAAATATATTTTTTAATGGGCAGGATCTGACTTAGATAGATCCCAAATCTCTCTGCAATTACCTGCATCTGTAGGAAAGGTACAAAAGGATTTATCTTAAAGAGCTCTCAGACTGTTTTCCAGTCTTGCTTTTTTGTGGTAGAAGCAAAGTAAAAATCTTAGGAAAATATTTTCAGAGGCATTGTTTGAGGACGCTGTAAGTTTTCGTTGTTCCCGTGCCCCCACACCGGCAATAGGGCCGCTCAGGTGCAGTTTGGCCAACGGCAGTTTGCTCTCAGCCACCAGCTCTGCGGGGCTCTGGTGACCCTTCCCCCATGAGCTGCAGCCCTCTGTCAGCACCCAGGCACCATGACACACGACAGCTGTCAGGAAAGCGATTACTCAGAAGCAGACTGATGACACCAGAACCTTTCATCTACTACTACAGCCTATTACCTTCAGAAAAAGTGTTTGGGATGATGCAATGTGAGCTGAAGTGACTGTCTATCTCCACACCCTTCCTTAGCCAGGCACCCTTCAAACATTTGAAAGGGGGGCACAGAAACACAAGCACATTAGGAGAAAGCGGGACTCTGTCAAGGTGTTTCAGCTTACCCAGTGTGATGTATGAAGTACGCCAGTGGTCCCCTGACACGGCCGTCAAGGGACGTGCCGTGGCAGTGGGAACGGACACCGCTCCCTGAAGCCGACATTCACATGGGCCCAAGAGGCAAATTAATTCATTCCTACCAACATGGACTATCGTCTTTTCCCTGCTAGTCTTCCTTCCTGCCCAAAGCGTATTTCAAACAAACACAAGCAGTAACGTGACCTAAAGCCTAAACTCTGCTCCAAAAGCTCTAGCTTCCAGGAGCCGCTCCCACAGGTGAAGGGAAGTCATGTCAGCCCGGTGTGAGAGGCACCACATTTCATAGCTGGTGTCTCAGGTTCATTTTTCACATCTCACTGCAGATGGTCACTTCAGAGCTGTATCTAGCCAAAGTAACTAATTAATTACGTTGTATTAGCCCAAGAGCAGGTCTACAGATGCAAATGACTAATGATGGCACTTTAGGATTATGACATCTGATCCTTTACATCCTTTTTTTTTTTTTTTGTGCGTCATTTTTACACATACACAAGCTATGTACAGAGCCCTAATGTGTCTTCTTACAAAAACTTCGTGAATATTCATAGAGGGGAATAAAAGGAGAACAAAGCCTTTATGGTTAAAGGAATTTTTTTTTCCTTTGTAACTAACCTTTATTCTCTCCTGAGTTGGATTCCCTAACCATACAAAAATGTGCTTTGGTGGGCCAGGGAAGTAAATCTCTGGACAGGATTTGCAAGTGCCCCTATGGATTCTTAAGCAGAGCACCAAGGAGCTGGTCATAGTTAAGCCAGCAGTGTGCAAGTGTTAGGGGATGAGACAGCACATCGGCTGCTTAGCCAGGACACCTCAGTCCCTTCCCTTCTCCTTCTTTCCCTACTTAGAAAATAAAAATTAAAAAAAAAAATTAAAAAAAGAGTGCCATAAAAGGTGATTGTCTGAAATTGTATGAACTAGATTTTCTCCCCTCTAGGGGAATTCTCAGCTGGGTGGGTAAACTCCTTCCATTCTGGATTGGGCTGGATGCAGCAAATCATCCTAGCTCTTACTTTTCCTGAGTCTCTGGTATCTTTCTCTGCTATCATTAGCCAATTTATCCTTTAAGGGATACGTATAATTTCAGCATAACTTAAATATTTATAAGGGGAAAAAAGACTTTGAAGTGTCACATGAATTGTGTTTTCAGAGCATGGTGGTCCCTAATGGGACAAAAATATGGCAGAAATGGAGTACCACTGCATTCTGCTTCTCACCTGAGGTGCTTGTGTACACGGCCTGAGCACCTTCCTCAAAAGAAGGGAATGTTTTCTTAATTCTAGAGGAAAGGATGCTCCGATCCTGAACAAATGGGCAACCTTCTAGGAACAGCTCCCCAAGCAGCCTCTCTGCAATTGCTTCTGGTTGAAGACAGCACAAGAATTCAGTTTTTCACAAAGGCATTAAGTAGAAAAGCTTTAATTATTAAGAGTGCGAATTAAGCAGATACTGTGCTGCACCTACAGTGCCTTGGTGAGAAGGCGCACTGTAAACAGAATTATTATTTCATCAGCACAGTAGACTCCTCACTTAATGGCTCACTAACTGGGCCAGAGATGGGACTCGATGTGAAGAAATCAATGACTCAAAGCAAGAGATTCAGCAAATATGAAACACCTAGCGCTTAGCTCTTAGGATTGCATATTGTCTCCTGTGGAAGTGACTCGTATCACGCAGGGAGAAAATAACACTCCTGCTGCTGCGTCCAACTGTATCCATAGGAGATAAAGCTGAACTGGTGCTTGCTAGCACTAGACTCCCATACTTTAGGGGTTTTTTATTTGCTTTTAGGTGTTCTCCTTCTGTGCTATAGCTGCTAAATAAATAAGCACTGCTACTTCACATTTCCAAAATGGTCTTAGTGTTTTGTTTTGGGTTTTTTTTTTAATTTGTGACATCAAAGTCAGTATTTCTTAGTAGTGGTAGCCTTATTTTGGTGTCCACCAGATGCATACATCAATCAGGATGACTCTGCTGTACCGCAGAGCAGAAGCACAAAAGGGCATCCTGCAAAATTAAATGGTGAGAATAATGAAGTCCTTCGCAATTCCTCTCTGTTCTAACCATTATAACAACTTGAGAGAGCAGAGAAGATATTTTCAACATGTGGTTATAGGTGCATGACTCTTCTTCAGACAGCTGGCTAGAGGGTAAATGGCAAGAGCAATAAGTATCTATCTCTCCTCCCCGGGAGTGAGCATGATTCATGGATGAAGAATACTTTATTTTCCTACTCACCCGCATACTGAGGCTTTACTGTGAAATTACTTCTTAAGCTTTCCCCTTCTCTTCAGTGCTAATTTAGGGATATAAAACCCACCACGCTGGCTCACTTTTCACTGAAGCGATTTCAGCTTCTCCTCCAGATTCTCAGGGAAAATCTCAGCTTTACATTCATCAGCTCCTAATGCAAAACAGGGAATCTGACTCTGCAGAGAAAGGTTCCTGGTGCAGACGGCAGTATCTGCGTAAAGGGAGAGAGGGGAGTTAAATTGCAGAGGAAATCCTTCATTAATAGTGCCAAAGGACTGTACAGAACCTAACTAATTCTCCGAAAGAAGGAAGGATTAATATCCCATTTTACAGGGAGAAAAGTGAGATAACAGAGCAAACGTCGAGGAAAATTAACAGCCAGGATCACTGCAGTTTCAGTTCCACATCTATTCCCACAAGTGGAGAGCCAAATTTGGGCAGAATCTCTTCTATTTGTGTGGTAGTTTGTTTATTTGTTGCTATAGAAGGAACAGCCCAGCAAAATTTCTCTCAGGCAATTTTCTTCAGAATATCCTGTCACTTCTTATTTGGATTTTTTTCCTATCAACATGCATCTTTACCAAATAGGACGATTAACGTGACAGAAAACAATTATAAATTACACAGAACTGTGTTGAAACCAGACTGGCACCTTTCATGCATTTTTGAAGATAATATGTCTTTCTGACACAACTTGCTGGCTACTTTTTGTTGGGGGGAATAATACAGCACAGAAATACACCGTTGAAAAATGGCAGCTTCCAACGCTTTCATCAAAAAAAAGCAGTAACATTTTTCTACACATAATTGCACTAAATTCAGCAAGAGCACATAATGGACAGGAATACAAAATGAATCACAGCATTTCTATACGAAACAGCTGTTCCACGAACTGGCCATGATGATTTTTGCCTATATGACTGCATCTCTAGTTTGGAAACAATTAGTCAGAAGCAATTATTTATCCTGAGTTGTCACACTTGTTTTATTGGCTCTTTAGGGGGTTCTCGTGTAATCATAGAACTTACAGAGCTGAAAAAGCAGGATGGCCCAAGCTCCGGTTGGACCAAGAAATAAAACGCACATCAGTGACAGCATGTTTAAATAAAATTCATACGATACGATTTCATCCATCATTTTCTTCCTTTCCTTGTTAAGACAAAAATACTACATGCTCTCAAAGACTCAGGAGATCTCAAAATATATTTAGTAGTCACACCAGTATACTGGAATCAGGAGAATGCAAATAAATCCCATCCTTCATTGCCTCATACTTTCCACTCCTCTAATTTGCAGTGGTAATTTTGAAATCTGAATAGTCTCATTTTTCAGAAAGCACTGAGCACTCCTCGGTGCCTTTTGCAGCCGCTGGGACATGCAGGTGTGACTTTCAACACCTATGCAAATCTGGGACGAGTTATCTGCAGTGAGACAACTAATGCAGCTGAGAAAAAGAGTTGCTTTGCCATCTCACGAGGGAATGAAATCCCCGTAGCGAGCTGCTGGCTCTGTTAGAGGTAACTCAACAACATTACAATAAGGTAAGCAGCCTTAGGAATAGGCTAAAAGTCATGAGGAGGTTGGCTTTCAGAGCACATCAGGAGATGATATACGGCACCGTCAGGCATTCAGGAAATCACGTTCAGGTTTTATAAACCACAAATGCAAATAAGGCCTGGCAAGCCTTATACTGTGAACACATAAATAGATTTAGTATATGTAAGCCATTGCGTAGCTCAACTGGAGTATTAATACTGTCCAGGAAAAGATATGGCAGCATAGTAAGAAGTTTCTGAGTAGCATGAGGTGAGCAGTACCCAGACAGTCACGCCAAGATTTCTAATTTCACATTTCTGAAACAAGAACCAAGACACACACGTCTCACCCATGCTGTTGACATTAGACATCCTTTTCCAGGACATCCTGAGCAGTTAGCCAAGTGCAGCATCGCTGCAGAAAAGAACTTGCTGTTGCTTGTTATTAAGCTATCTGGCTGCTTAGGTATGGGCTACAGCCTCTGGGCAGTCACGCTGAGCACTCAGCTTGCAAGCAATAAGCATCACTATTTGTGAAGCCAGTAAGGTTCAGACCTTAACTGCTCAAGTATGTATTAAAAGGCTATTTCCTTTCAGAGCTGAATTCAAACCACCCGTTTTGTGCTCGTACAGTTCTTTTAAAATTAATTTCTTTATTTTATCTATAAAGTTATTTCTCCTTTTCTTTCAGAAGCAGCATTTGAGCATGCAAGCAGACTGGGGATGTGTTTGCACTTTCCCTGTTGAAACATTCACCAACCTCCTGTGTTGAATCCTGATTCACGGGGCCCTGCACGCTGCCAGGCTTGTGCCCTCAAACAGTGCTAGCACCACTCCGGCTCTCACTCCGCTCCCGCTTTCCGGGCACAAAACCTTTCACAGGAAAGGACTCAGGGGCCCAGCTGCTATAGGTGCCCAGGACAGGCAGAGAGCTGAAATGCGCCTCATCCTGAATGCTGAACACGAACACTCTGCCTCACCGCTCAGGGGGTAATGAAAACTGGAGACACAAAGGGATTTTGCACTAGATTTCTGAAAAATCCAAGCTGAGCTGACAATCTAAGCACTTCTCTGTCAACAAAGGCTGTTTGGGATTTATTTGGTATGCTTTGAACAATCTTAATGCATGCCAAGTTTTTATTCACAGCCATGACATTTTGCATAATACCCGAGTAGAGTATTTGCTTAGCAAGTGGTAGACCTGGATTCCAGGCTCTTCCTTTCTGAGGGGGGATGAAACTACAGCTTCCACCTCCTGCAGGAAAATGCAGGAGGGACTGGGCCAGGCAGAGCCTACAAAGAAGCACAAACCTGGATCCAGGTGGAAGAGACCTGGGACCCAGTTTATGCTCCCTGGGATGTTCAAACATCTAACATTAGACAGCATCTGGATTAAAAAACAAAGAGCCAGAAATAATCAAGGACATAGAGACTGGGACCAAGAATACATCATCACTCCTGGCCAAGCTCCATAATCACTAGGTTAGATAACGATGCCAGTCCTCTTGGCAGATCTTGTTTGCAACGTGCTGATGCAACTGTATTATTTCAGTTCTGCAGCAGCCTGAATGCCACGAGGTATGTGTCTCGGCACTGCCCCTCCACGGCACAGTGCAGGCGTACGGTCTTCTCTGTTATGGCAGCAGCTTGGTACAAAGTACCTTACCATTCCCTGGGTCAGGGAGAAATTACATGCAATAGTCAGTAACATTACTGTAACCACCACTGCTTCACTATTATTATGCATTTCTAAATTGGGACTGTACATATCTTGGTATCCATTGTACTGCCTGCACCTGGAGCTGGAACCCTTCCCGTTTAATTTCAAAGATGGTCCGTGATTACAGCAGTCATCCATTTAACTGGGGCATCATCCCCCTGTTTCAAGTAATATTTAATTAGGTTGCAGAAAAAGGAAAGCAAAATTGAGAATCCCCTACCCAGGAATGAATGCCCTAAAGGATTTTAGAGTAAATAACCTTGAGGATTTTAGAGTGAAGATGATTTGACAGGGAATAATAAGATGTTATAATTCATCTGCCCTTGTCTTTATTAACACATCTCACCCTCCCTACAGTGGGGATGAGATTTGCAGGACAGTGCATTTCCAGGTCAGCACCCTAAGATTGGGGAGCATGCAAGACGCACTGCCTCGTTCTTTCTCCCTGGGTGGAGCCTTTGGTGTACAAAGCCTTCTGCCTACAGCCCAGAGTTAAGTGCCTGTCGGACGGCAAGGACATCTCCCCGGCCTGTTGAAGTGGCTCTGAGCACAGCAGCTTTCATGAATCCCAGCCCTGAGCCCTACTGATCCTGTGGGGTATCAGGGCACCCAAGAGTTAGATACCTCAACGCCTAGCATAAAATATCTTGTATCGCCTTAGAGAATCAATCTTCAGTTTTACTCTGTGCGATTTCCTGTCTAACTGAAGCAGTTTGAGCGTAGGGGCATTTAAACCGGCAAGGCATTTGGATTTCATAGGGATGGAGAAGTACATAAGACTCAAGTATTAAAGACAACTAGATGACCTCCTAGAAGAACGGGAGTCTACTTTAGCTAGTACTCAAGCTGCCCAACATTACTCATGAGTAGCTGTTGCAAGGGCTTACTACCATGCAATTTGTCTCAGTGGAAATGTCAGGCACTCGCAAATAACCAGGAGATATAGTAGTGCAACACTAAAAGTAGGTCACCACAGTTTCCACAATAAACACATCTTTTTTTCGACATGAGCCTGCCTTTGACTCGCAGTCCACAAAAGTTAGATCATTTCCAAGGAAGTCTGCCACACTGAATGTGCAGTTTTTAAAACTTGATGTTGTGGCTGTGCTATTATTGTGCGGCATGCGTCGCTTGCACAGCAAGATTAGAGATCCATTCCAAAATTAAGGTGAAATTTATAAACCCGCATACAGTGCATTGTCTCTTATTGTAATATGATTTTTTCCATCATACTCTTTCTTATTTAATGCAAAGTGAAATTCCATTTCATCTTTAGTAAACCTTTCAGCTGAAATATAATTTTGACTAATAAAACCTCCATAAACACAATCACTCTTATTATGTATGACTGCAACAGTCAGACCTTGATAATAACACTTGGCATGACTGGCGGCAGCAAGGTAACCATGGACACTGCTCTTACAAAGAGGAGATAAAAAATTACATCCCAGTGATCTGGGGATACTTCTCTTGAAAGGGAAAATGGGAAAAAAAAATATTTGCTGATATATTCCCCCGTCAGATGCCATATCTATTGCTAAAAACACTATTGTTACAGTTTTAACTGTGGTGCTTGGAAACACCAGCCTGAGGTCAGGGCTACTGAGGTCAGAGTGCTGCCCAGACGGAAATGATGGTCCTTGTCATCAAGGCCCAGAGTCAGAACAAACAAGACAAGAGTAGAAGAAAATTGTTTTCACCTCCATTTTTCAGACAAAGGAAAAGCAGCACATGAAGACAAATCTTTAACTAGTATAAATCAGTACAGTCTCATGGACTTTGTCATCTTTGGACTGTTTTTCTGTATCTATTGAGCATAGCACAGGCCATCAAAAAGCGTTGAACTGTCAGTCCTGCACAAGTAAAACTATATCCATGTCCTCACTAATCTTTTGCGTTACTTATAAATTTTTTATAGACATCTTTTAAATAACAGTTTCTATAAAGACTGATCATAGAGCCGTTCTGGAATTCCGGCAAATTGCATACCTTAAAACACACATCAGTTTTATCTGTGCATTTTCCTAGCCAACTTGCTGCCTTCTCTTTTTGCATGGGTGTCATAAACTGGTATTTGGGTTGACCCAACTCAAACCAGCTGTTGGTTTTCTTGTTTGAATTATTTTTCTATCACACCCTGTTGGTGCCCTTTGCCTTTCTCCATACCGACAGCTTTGCCAGAATAAATCTTTGCTGTTCAGCCAGATGCAAAAACAGCCTGCAAACAAGGTTGGTGTCCTTTTTTGGTTAGGTATGCCTAGCCCAGACTGCAAAGTCCCGAGTAATGTGTCAGACTGTTTTCACATTTCTTATTCTGTGTTACCAAAAGGTGTCTTTGAATCATTAGGTCATCTACCTGTAAATAAGCCAAAATTCTGATAATTATGCTAAGAAATAAACCTTCATGTGGCACGATGCATACGCTTTGCCTCAAACATGTACAGCATTATCTCCTCTCAGTCCCAGATAATTTAAAAGAATCTTTCCAAGATTTCCTGAGTAATCCGAACACAGGCAGATTAAAAATGATACAAAAGGCAATAAGCCTGTAGCCCACCGTAGCCCACGGAGCGCTTCCTAACACTTGTTTTCAATTTACTTCAGTTGCGGTGGCGAGCGCGTGTCTGCGCTCTCACCTGGAGACAAGGACTGAATTTATCTCTGCTGCCGGGGGAACGTTTTAATTTCTTGCGTTACGGTCACTGGAAAGTTCGTCACCGAGCCTGCAGATGGAGAGAAAGGGCCGTGGTTAACATGCTCGCCGGCGTTCCCCACAGAGTTACGTTCCCCACAGAGTTACAGAGTCCTGAGTCTGAAACTCAGCACTGCGGTTCTCACGGACAAAGCAGGACGCGGACAAACAGCGTGGCATACGCATAGCGGAACGAGTATTTCCAAAGGCACATTCTAGTCTCAGTCATACAGCTGTAACCTGGGAATACGGTTTTGACTTTCTATGTGTGCTGACTAGAAGAGCGTCAGACCGGGAACTTCTTACTTGATAGGGACTTCTGAGTGTTGATGCCATTGAATGAAGGAATTCAGAAAACAAAGGTACTTTCTTCTGGTTAGTGACTGATACCACTCCACTGTTTTTACAGCACTGAAAGTCTGCTCAGTATCTCTGACACTTCTGTCATTTCTAAAGCTGGAGTCAGGTGGCCGAGACACGCGTGTTAAAAAAAGAACTTAATTTTACTTTTCCTGTTCTGCTCACTTATAATTTTGAACACGAATATTGATCCAACAAAGCTATCATCAGAAGAAAGGAAAGGGATTTTTGACACACAATTAGAAAGGATTTATACACTAAACCTCCAAATTATTTGTTCCAAAGAATTAGGTGATAAAACATGTATTTGTATATAGGAAGTGAGGTAATGAGCTATAAGTACTGGCATATGTATTCTTACCCCAAGAGCACTCTTACAGAGAATGATTATTTTGTAAGAAAGGGAAAAAATTGAACTCAATGCTTTTACAGACAAAGCCAAGAGCTAAGCAGCATGCCCTGCTTGTTGAAATTTTCTTTATGTTACACTCAGAGAAAAAGAAACGGAAAGCACTGCTCTGAACTGGGGACATAGGTTGCACTATAGTTAACAGAAGTTCTGCTACTGGCAGCAGAAATTCATCCTGCAAATACCAAGATGACTACGCCTTCATTCGGCACAGTCTTGTTACCACTAACCACCCCTCAGTGCCTTCGGCATGGCACCGAAATGCCCAGTTAGGGACATATTCAAAGTCTCATTGCCTTAGCTTAATTCGAGTAACTCCCCGAGCAATTTTATAATATTTTTCCCACCTTGCTGAGATTTTAACCAAAGCAATGAAAATATTCATATCTTGGGGATGCTTTGACACAACCACCAGACCGTGATCACTGGTGCAGTCCTGCCCTGTGCTTAACAAGGGGGACCCACAAGTTCTTGTGGACGCGGCACACTATCTGAAACGAGATTATAAACTGCTCCCTGAAAAGCCAAGGAAACTATTTTCAAAGTTCTTTAGGCATGTTTGTCATTCAGTCCTTCTCACTAAACTGATTTATACAAAGTTTTAGTTATCTGACTGCAGAAGATCAAACGATCAGCAAAACCAAAAAACAGCAGGAAAAAAAATTACAGAAAACTAAAGAATATTTCTTATAAACAGTTGCAGTGCAGAATGAGCAGCTTTCTGTAAACTTATGCATTTGGTAGCACTGCTACAAGCCAATAGACACAGAAGCATTTTGAATTAAGAAAAAGGCAGTAACTGCTCAGAATGAAATACATCAGGTTCATCAGAGGTGCTGTAAATACCTTCTACAAAAACAATTTCATAAATACAAGCATTGGGTTCAACTATTCAACGTTAGACATTGTGTGTTTCTTGCAAGTGTTCCTTTCAAGGGGCATTTCTTTGGAAAATTATGTTTCTTCATGCAATATTTGCATCTAAAGAAGTGTATTTTTCCATTCTGAGCAAACCGGGAGGTTAAAAAAAAAAAATCAGCTTCATTATGCCCCATCCCTTCTTAAAACTCTCACTGGAGAAAGGATGGGATTTCAGTAAGATTTTAGCTGATCAGAGAACGGGATGTCAAAAAACCTTCCCTGAAATGGCTGAAAGGATCTGCCAGTAATGTTAAGGATCCAACCACCAATTCTATGCATATATACACACTAAAACATGCAAGTAGATTTTGAACCAACAAAAGTCAAGAGTTCAGAGCCCATTCTTGTGTATTTATAACAGGATTTAACCAGTATGAAATTTCAACCCAACCCTTTCCACATTTATATAGACGTGGCTCATTCTTTCTGGTTTTAGAGACACCAGGTTTGCCCAGACTCACTTTGGCTTTCCTCTCACACATACCTTACAGCCTCCTTTTTTTTTAGTATATCCTCTTCAGAAAAAGGTTTGTGATGTTCCTCTGGACACCACTTGCTTTCTTCAGTCTCTGTGTCAAAAAAAAATGTATACATCTTAAGGATGTTTCCTTCCCAGTCTGGCCTGCAGCTTTCCCAGTCTGGCCTGCAGCTTTGGACTGTGAAACAATCGGGGTTCTATATTTTTGTCATGGGTTAGTTCTTCCACTGTGGGGACTTTGGTTTCCTTAAACCTCCAATCCACAGCTTTATACCTTTGAAGGCTTATACTTTCTTATACCTTTGAAGGTGCAGGAGTGAGTTAGTGAGTGCTGGGGTCTGGCATGGACTTCCCTGTGGTCTGTAAGTTCCCTTTCGGTAGAGAAATTAAAACACCAGCAGCTTGAAGGGGCAGAAAATAACAGAATGAATAACAGATTCCTAAAATGAGATGGCTTTCACTGTTACCCGTTGCAAAGGAAAACAAAGATGCATTAACCTGGTTCAGCAGTTTGGTAGGTGGGTGATAACGTGTTTGTTTACATACAACCCAGTCAGTATGGGTAAGAATCGACCTTCACAGTATGTGTAGGCTTCACAAACATGAGAGGGTGGCTGAGTGTTTGTACTGATTCTTTCCACAGTGCTATTGCGTAGCTGGGATTCTTTAAATAGATTAATGTTATTTGTCCAGTCATTTTATAATAAACGATGTGCCATAGCAAATCTTCTCAGGTTGTATAAGAAAATATTAAACTACATCACTAAGAACAACTTGTACTAAGAAACATCTGGTTTCTTCTTAGCAATATTATTCAATATGTACACAGATTCACACAGAATCACACAGAATAATTAAGGTTGGAAAGGACCTTCGAGATCAAGTCCAACCGTCAACCCAACACCACCATGCCCCTTAAACTGTGTCCCAAAGCGCCACATCCACACTTTTTTTAATACTTCTAGTGATGGTGACTCCACCACCTCCCTGGGCAGCCTGTTCCAGCGTTTGACCACTCCCTCGGTGAAGAAATTTTTCCTAATATCCAATCTAAACCTCCACTGGTGCAACTTGAGGCCATTTCCTCTTGTCCTATCACTAGTTACTTGGGAGAAGAGACCAACACCCACCTCACCACAACCCCCTTTCAGGTAGTTGTAGAGAGCGATAAGGTCTCCCCTCAGCCTCCTCTTCTCCAGACTGAACACCCCCAGTTCCCTCAGCCGCTCCCCATAAGACTTGTGCTCCAGACCCCTCACCAGCTTCGTTGCCCTTCTCTGGACACACTCCAACACCTCAGCATCCTTCTTGTGGTGAGGGGCCCAAAACTGAACACAGGATTCAAGGTGCGGCCTCACCAGTGCCGAGTACAGGGGCACGATCACTTCACACATGTCCAGCCGGCTGTCAACCAGCACTCCCAGGTCCCTTTCTGCCGGGCAGCTCTCCAGTCACTCCTCCCCAAGCCTGTAGCGTTGCATGGGGTGGTTGTGACTGAAGTGCAGGACCCGGCACTTGGCCTTATTAAACCTTATTAAACCTTATTATACAGATGTTTCCTTTACATGTTAATTAACACCTCACTCACTTAGAAGTAAGTAGCTGTGTAAGCATAGGTAGCAAAGTACTAACACCTCAAAAGTTAAGAGGTCAGGAGGATGGAGAGAGAAGCCCCATCGTTTCAGACCTCATCCCTCCCACCAAAGAGGGCAGCACCTGGGCAATAGAAAATCAGCAAATGGGCAAATTAAACACTGTTGTGACATTCAAACTGTTCACAGCTTGTGATGTTTTGCTACAGTTGTGTGCTCACCAACACATACATCCTTGTCCTTGTCCTCTGCTGGTGCTTTGTTCCCAGAAAACAACTCTTGTTGCAACAGGGCTCAGGGAAAAGAGATCACACCCCTTTGTCTTCCCAAACTGATGTTCGAAGTGAGAAATAACAGTGAAGTCAGAAGTTAAAAAAAAGCCCAAACCAAACAAAACAAACAACAAATTAAAAAAACCACTTTATGCAAATACAGTCTGTGGAATTAAATGCCACAGGACATCAACAAACTGAAATACAACAGATAGGTCCACTGCTTACACAACGTGTAAGCAAAAGCTAATGAGAATTCATGCCATGCAATGTAAAATCTTAGGGATGAGAAAATGAGCTTTCTTTATTTTCTGTATTGTGGTGATAGGTGCAGTGCTGGGCACAAGAAAGCTGCTTACCCTAAAGTGCGCTGCAGTGGTCACCTTCCAAAGGTGTTACCAGGTTAGTGGTTTGAATAGGCACAGTAGTTCCTGCTGCTGTGATCCACAGCTCTCCAAAGACACATCAATAACATAAACTGTAAATTACAAATGTTTGTTCCTAAAAATTTGCTTTAATTTCCACTATGTTCCATTCAAGTATTTTACCAGCACATTCAGGATTGTAGTGAACATCTCTGATGCTTTTTTCTTTTTGGGGTATGTCTTTTACCCAAAATTCCTGAAAGTAACATGGTCATTAATAGATTATGAACCACTAACGCAACTATCAGTTTAAGCAGCCACAAAAAGTAGAAACCTTTTTTTTCAAAGTTACACTAATCCACTCATAGATTATCCCAGCCATTAGAAAGAATAACATTGCTTCCTGCTTCTTTTAACAAAATGACTTAGAACCTCACTTTTTTGATTCTTACTAATATAAAGGAAAAAGAAAAACAGAATCCAAATGGGGAAAATTATGGTTTAAAATATGTTTATTGTCTTCAAGGCACTATAATTTTAGTTTCAATAATGTTATTTTCCTAAACGTTAAGTTGTGCTAATTTTTCTCTCTCTGCTTCTCTATTTTTTGCCTCAGGTACAGATCATGCATTTCCCCCATCTTTTGCTTCTGCTTTGATTTTGATTTTTCCTAGGGACAGCTTTGTTCAGCGGCAAGCAGGCCGTCATTTTAGCTTCTTTATTTCCCTTACCCGCCATTCTCAGCTCTATTCTATATTTTGTGGATATAAAGGATACACTAAGGTGAGTTGAGACACTATTCTTAAGATCTTTCTGCCCACCCCCACCCCAATAACAATAATCAGAGGCAAGGTGTCCTTGTTCTTTCCTTGCTACCAGAACATTGAGAATTGACAACTCTATACAGGGTTGCTCAGTTAATCGTACATGTTCTGGTGAAAATTATTACCTTTATTACAAAGCTGTGTATAGATAGAACTAAATGCTCATCTCTGCAATAAAGAATGTGCTCTTCTGTAGAGTAATTACTCCATTATCAGGTGTGCTTTAAGTATTGTGAAGTTGCTAGTCATTTTTCCTATTCTGTGAGGATTATAAAGAAGAACTTGAATTTCCAAAGTACAGGATTTAAGACTATCAATTATTTCCTTCGTGGGTCCCTCCCTTTCCAAAAGGAAATAATCTCCTCTGAAGAAGGTGTCATTCTTACGACAACAGAGGGAATGCAATATCACACATTCACTGAGAATGTTAGACCTGATTCAAAGTCCAAAAATTCGAAGGACGTGGAAAATATCCTATTAACATCAGCGAGCTGTTCACCAGCTCCACTGAACAAAAGCTCCCCTCACTTAAGGACCCGCTGATAGCTCTCAGGCCCTTGAAAGTTTTGACATCCTGGTTCCAGTTTACATCAGCTCGCAGAGTAAGGTTTAGACAGTTTTTCCGCTCATCTTTACTGGTTAGGTATATTCAAGTCCACCCTCCTTGCTTCAGAAGCATGTTTTATATAGCTTAACTTTCAGATACTCACTTTAGCTTGTTAAAATGACAAGCATCACAGGGACCATGCTGGCAGTAATACCCAGGCAAGGTCACAGCCCCTTAAGACACACAGATTTTTGAAACCAAAGAGCCTCCCCCATGCCTTGCAATCCACGCGACACAAAAACTTGAAAGAAACGAGTGTTGTGTGATTATCATTTCCTGCAAAAGAGGACCACTAAAATAACGCACAGGTCTGACTGTTAGGTGTAGCCGAACTCATTTACGCCTTCAGAAACATCAGGAAGTTCTCTGATGTGATAAACACTCTGAAGAACTGATAGGCTCAAGGAAGCTTCCCTGCCAGGTGTCCTCTCTTATAAAATAAAGCAACACAGGAGCACGTCAAGAAAAAACAAAATTAAGACACTTACGAGCACCAGGCGTAGACAGAAGAGAAATAAATACCCCAGGACAAGACCACAAAACAGGAAATCCAGCCAGGAAAATGACAGTAAGGTAACAGGCCTTACAAGTACAGCAGATAAAGGAAAGAAAAGAACATATGTACGTCGTCAAGGAAGGTGCCTTACACCCAGTCCCTCACAATCCAACCCAACTACTTCCATTTTTTGCATCCAGAATCATAACTGCAAAGGTTTTTGATTTAGAAATGGAAGCTAAATGGAAATCACAGCTGAAAACAGAATTGCGCTGGAAAATATCCCAGTCCAACTGAGTACCGAATATTTATCCCCCGGAGGAGAAAAAAGGCCTTAATCAAGGATAGTTCCAAAACCACGAACATTCAAACTTCTCGGCTCAGAGGCAGCAAACGGCAATAATTCAACCTGCACGAAGCAAAGCTGAGACATTTTCTCTGCCTGTGCCCAAAAAGAAGAATCACAGTGAGAGATACCCGGCATCTTTCACTAGGGATTGATGTTTGGTTTACCATGATCTGTGAGCAACACCGCCACCGGCTTCCCCCACGCTCCCACACCCACAGCAGCACTACGGAAACGCAGTCAGAGGGTAAAACAGGTAATGCCTGTTTTACAGCAGGAAACCCAAGCTGTAAAAGCAGCCACAGCTACAGCATTCATCCCCCCATGTCCTCCCCAACCAGCCTGTTGACACTGCCGGCGCAATGGCTTACCCCGCGCTATCGCGGCTGGACCACTTCCAGCTCCCGCGTTCCCTGGTGCGGCACAGACGGGCAAGGTAACGCGTTGGTGTGGCATTGCAGCCAGCAGAAAACGCTCCCATGTTTTGGAGCAAAGGGCCTTTCTGGACATGTTGGCTATAGCATTTTCTGGATAGTCACTGTTACTTTGAAGGGCACACAGACATTTTGATGCTGGATGAATGCATTCCGCTCCTCCAGCTCATTAACGCCAATCTCTTCTACAATAAATAAGCTCGGTAGCTGGTCTTCACTGGCCTCTCCTGGATGATTTATGTCATCAGCTTGCAGTAAGTCATGCTGAAGTTTCCCTGCCCTAGATTAACTCCAGCGTTGTAACTAGTTTGGTGACTTCTTTCCAGTCTTTCAAATCCATTATTCAGCAAGCTGGTGCTGATGATGCACTTTCAGCCAGGTTGCTTTCATCTTTCATTTTATTAAATGCAAATTGGATTTGAAAATGAAGGCGGACACTGCTGTAATCATACTGGCAGGTAACAGTGTTATTCAACTGTCAACAGAATTCAGCCTAAACAGATCATGGCACAAGAAAGAAGTTGTGTCAATGACTTTGCTTTGCTTGTATTTAAATATTACATCAAACTTATACTGTCACAGGGGACAAAAAGTGAGCACAAGTTGCAAACATAGCATTTTTATTCTACATTCTTTCTCTTTTCCCTTTCTCTTGCTCCTTTGTAAATCTAAGGGGAGCTCTTAGAAAGAGAAATTTGTGCATTGTTTGCCGAAAAGGTATCGGGATGATGATAAACCAGAGAGCACCAGTGCCACAGGGTCCCGCTTTATATTACTGGTTTAGATAGATAAACTAATCAACTAAAATGTTAAGAGCATGCTTTACACATGAATACTCTTAAGTTCCAGAGAGCTAAAAGTAAATCACTAGAAAACACTAGATACAGATACATACTGTTGATACTGATTTGCTGGTCTGTATGTTATTGGTAATAAATAACACAACGGTCTGCTTTCATCAGAGTAACTATCAATTGCAATTAACCATGTCTGAACTATATATGATCATATCCTTATGTAAAATATGAGCCAGCTGTGGCACAGTCGAAAGTATCAGTGAGTATTAACCAGATTTTAACAATTACTTTGATGCGGCATGGTTCATTTATTGGACAGTTAATTTTTCCTCTCTTTGCCAATATTTTAATACTAAGGAACATGTCAATGCTCAATATTCTTTGTTAATAATATGAAAATATGCTGAGGCTTTCATTAGAGAGTGTAGTAGATGAATGTTTGACTGTATTTTTTTGCAAAAGCAGTGATTATCCCCTACAAGGAGGAAGGCATTGCTGCTACAGTCTCTCCAAAGAACAGACTAAACCCTCTGAAAAGTCTCATCACAGGCCAGAGCATTTAGCACAGTCACAGATCGAAAAATCTTGTATTTTCTTTAAGTGGTGACATTTTATTAACAAGTAGCAATGCCATAAGAAGGTGTGACCTTTAAACATCTGGCCTGCAGTCTGGCAAGATGCACCCAAAGCTTTGGGTACAGCATCAGAATCATTCCTGACATGTCTCATTTATTCTGTTTTTCTGTGCAGCACAGAAAGTCTGTTGTCAAGTGTCTAATTGTCTCATTTTGATTGCAGCAAGCAGCTTTCTCACCCACTAAAGAGCTATAATTTTGTGCACTCGCCACTTACTACAAATGCTGTCAGAAATGGAAATGAACAAGTGGTAGAAATATTTAAATCCTGCCACCCTTCCAGTGAAATGACGAAGCAGAAGGGAGTAAATAATCCTGTTGGCACAGTCAGAACAGTGGACTCAGCCTCTTGCCTTACCTCTCTCCTAGCCAAAACAGAAAACTCAGCAGTGCAGCCCATTCACCCCAAGGTCCCTCCATACCCAAAGGGTTTCAGAGGTGGCCACTGCTCTACGTCGGGCCACTGATTCCTTTGTTCCTCTGCACAGGTTCCCTGAGAAAACTGAAAGCCGTTTTCCTCCATCTGCCAGAGAAGAGTCCGCCTAAGTAGACAAAAGTCAGCGTGCTCATTGAGATGATCTTTAAAGGTCCCTCCCAACCCAAACTATTCTATGATTCTATGAAGCCAAGTCCTGCAAATTGACCTTGGACTCAAGTATCTTCACCCCTCCAAAAGCTGCAGAATTATGTCAAAATGCCCCCTCAAGTTCTCACACACACCTATGCTGACAAGGTCCCAGGCAAGTTTGGACCCAGGTGTTTTGTAGTTCAAGGATCTTGATGGTTTCAGGTGGAAAACAAAGAATTAACAACACTTTGCATATATGCATGCATATATATGTGTGTGTGTGTGCGCGCATTCATTTGAACCAATTCTAATCTAAATTTCTTCAGGGTTTTTGTTATTTTTATTTCTTACCAGACCTTTCAAGAACATAAGAAAGTGTTCTATGTACACTAACTATATACATATATCCGGTATGTTTTCTGCCGGACTGTGCACTCCATCTCTAACAGAGTGCCTCAGTGTTTCAGCGTTGCAAGAAAACTCACCAATATCTCTAATAAGGTTTCTAATAATTGCATACTCTGACAGATGGAGGTAAGAAATCATTTTGGTTTTAAAAAATAAAAATTCTTAAATACACCTTAATGCCACAAATCATTGAGCTCAGTCCCTTTACCGTGTTAAGGATTTCTTTGCACATAGTCATAGCTCAGTGTTGGGGATGGACCTATGGAGAAATACCTACTTTCCCAACTGCTGTACAGTTCTGCTGTGATTTCAATCGTGAGCCTGCAGCAGAGGGCACTGTGAAAGCACCAGGTCCTGCACAGAGAGAGCTGGAAAGGGAGAAGGGACATCACTCCCAGAGAACATGTGTGCCCCCGTTCCCGACGCTTCTCTCATTTCCCCTCCTGGAAAGGTGACAGTGGTTCCCCCTCTGAGGAGGCGTCCAGGAGGCAGGCCCTTCTATCACAGCGTGCTCCTAACAACAAGGCCACCTAAGTCCTCGCTGTATAGCTGCTGTCAGTGAAACCTCCTTCCACGTAAAACCTCTCATGGGCTGGTTCATGACTAGCATAGACAGCCCGTCCCTCCAGGCCCTGCACCTGGTAGCACTGCTGAGAAGATGGACGGAGAGCTATAAAACCGTGACTCGGGGAACCAGTACCAGGGAATGACGCATGCCCGAACAACCGATGGATATGTCTGGTCCATAAAGTCTGTTGGGACTCTGTTGGCTTAACTTTCAAAAGGTCCCTGGGAGAGACAATGCCATTAAAATACGGGTTTTATAATCAGTCGTTTTCATTTGGAAGCTGAAGGCAGTTCTCCCCTGCTCTGCTTTTATATTCTGCACTATCAGATATTCCCAAACACCCTACAAAGAGGCTAAGCCTGCAGAGCTGAGATAGTGAATATTTACAGCAGTGTTCAGCAGCCAGCATCTCTGAATCCATCAACAGCTCCTTGCAGGAGGAATCAACCCTGTATTTCTCCCTCTGCACAAGTACTTCAAGGAATAATTTTAGAAAGCAAATGAACCATTGCAGAGCCATTAAAAGCATTAAATAATCCATAAGTAGTAGTAAAATGGCACAATAAGGAACACTTAATGTTATTAGAAAAGTCAGTTGTGTCTGGACAAAGGCTGGCTGACAAATGAGAAAAATATTTGTTCACTGTGATCTACAGCAGACCTACAGCCAATGGTACCAGATGGTGGGGCTGGTTTTTCGTAAACACACCTCTTCTACAACCAAAAAAGCCCGGTTAACTGACCATGGATCATGGTCCTATAAACTAAGCAAAGCCGTGCGTGCCCAGCACTGTTGGCTGACAGTTCCCATTAGGGAAGCATTAGAGAAAAGTTCCTGGGTTCTTCAGGAGGCACCTGGATTCACTGGGAAGCACACAAAAAAAGGGAAATGGAGTAATTCTGATTTAGGAACAGGTGATACAGAAAAGATCATATTCAACTTTCCACGTCTGTGATGGAGAATATATTTGATTTGAATGGGCAGGCTTCTTCACTTTTAATTCAATATTTTTAGTCTTTCATCCAGAACACAGGCATATAGAGCTAAAGAACTGTGCAGCTGAGAAACCTGTGTCTCACAGAATGGGTTTGTTGGGTGATAACCGCAAGAAGGGTGTTGATTCTTGGTTTGAACTGTTATTTGATAACAGCTAATAGTGTTCTTAACTCTAGCACTGTGCTGGTATTTAATCCATGGATTTCAAAGAGCTTTTCTACAACATAGAGGATGAAAAAAATTTCTAAAGCAAATAGGCATAAAATATTCATCAAGTGAAAACTCTGACTCCAGTTATTAGTCTGCAACAGCCTTCCCAACCCGTGGAACACATTACCATGTTCATTGGCACAGCATCACAGGTAACTGTGCTGTCAGTCAATTAGGATTAATGACCAGCAGCAGAGCATCTCCGCTCTTTACAACAGATCAGAACCAATTTCTAAGAATTACAATCTAGCTGACACTATCTTTAAGTGTAGAATAAATTTCTGGGAATATTTTTTTCATACGCTCAGGGAGAATAAACTTTCTCTGACCACAAGATGGCCCTCATAGTATGTTGTCTGTGCTATGGTATACAACATCCTTGCCTTGTTTATGATGCATAACTTGTAATATTCTGGCTTTTTTATATATATATATAAAGTCTATTTCTCCTCTGTTACTTTTCGCTAGCAGAAGACAAAGGAAAAATCCTGAATCCGTCAGGTTAATCCACAGGCTCTGGGGGAGTCATGTTGCCTCTGGCTGTTTGTGTCCATGTTGCCCCAGGGCACCGGACCTCGCACACTGGCCCCAGCAGAGCCACGAGCACATGTCGCTGCCCACTGCAACCTACTGTCCTGGTTTCAGCCAGGATAGAGCTGGTTTTCCTCACAGAAGCTAGTGTGAGACTGTGTTTTGGATTTGGGATGAGGAACTGTTGATAATGTGCTGATGTTTTGGGTTGTTGCTGAGCCGTCAAGGACAGTCCAGCTTCTTGTGCTGGCCTGCCAGCGAGCAGGCTGGGCGTGCACGGGGAGCTGGGAGGGGACACAGCCGGGACAGCTGACCCAGACTGGCCAAAGAGATATTCCCTACCATACGACGTCATGCCCAGTACATAAACTGGAGTTGGCCGGGGGGGCGGAAATCGCTGCTTGGGGACGGGCTGTCGATCACGGGGTGGTGAGCAATTTCTGTATTGGGCATCACTTGTTCTTATACATTCCTTTGTTGGTATTATCATTATTGTTCCCTTCTTTCTTTCTGTCCTATTAAACCGTGTTTATCTCAACCCACGAGGTTTTTCCTAATTCTCTCCCCCGTCCCGCTGTGGGAGGGAGAGTGAGCGAGCGGCTGCGTGGTGCTTAGTTGCCGGCTGGGGCTAAACCACGACAGTCCTTTTTGGCGCCCAACGTGGGGCTGTTGAAGGGTGAGTGAGTCTTGCTGATCACTCCTTGGCTCTCCAGCCGACGAATCAGCTCATGGATGGGGATCAGGGAGTCTCTGTTGGTGCGATATTGCCGCCGGTGCACTGTTGTGGTAGCGATCGGCACCTGTTGTTCTTTGACCCTGAGCAACCCCACCACCGAAGGGTCCTCTGAGAGACCAGGCAAGGTGGACAGCTGTTTAATTTCTTCCGTCTCCAAGGCAGCTATACCAAAAGCCCACCGGTACCCTTTTGGGTCCTTGAAATACCCTCTGCTGAGGTAGTCTATGCCCAGGATGCACGGAGCCTCCGGGCCAGTCACAATGGGGTGCTTCTGCCACTCATTCCCAGTTAGGCTCACTTCAGCCTCCAGCACAGTCAGCTGTTGGGATCCCCCTGTCACTCCGGAAATACAGATGGGTTCTGCCCCTATATGGCTTGATGGCATCAGGGTACATTGTGCACCGGTGTCCACTAAAGCCTTATATTCCTGTGGGTCTGACGTGCCAGGCCATCTAATCCACACAGTCCAATAAACTCGGTTGTCCCTCTCCTCCGCCTGGCTGGAGGCAGGGCCCCTCTAATCCTGCTCATAGTACTCGTTACCCACTTCTTGTAAATAGGAGTCAGAAGTCCCTTCAAGAGGATCAGAGGTGAGATCAGCTCTTCTATTCTTTCTGGGAAGCTGCCCACTGGAAAGTGGAGCGACGATTTTCCTCGAGGAACCTGAACCCCCTTTTGTAATTGTTTTTCCTTGCAGCTCGCGTACTCGTGCCTCTAGGGTCGAGGTAGGTTTTCCATCCCACCTCCTCATGTCCTCTCCGTAGTCACGCAATTGAAACCACAGGGTGGCTCGTGGTGTGTATCCTCTATATCTTCTCTCTTGAACAGAAGAGCGCTTACTCCTAATGGCTGAGACACTGGTCCGTATGGGTGGAGGGTAGGGCATATCCTCTTTGAATTGCCGGAACTCTCGGGACAGTTTCTCTATAGCAGAGACACAGGCCCGTAGGGAGGAAGAGAGACTTTCTTCGTATTGCCGGAGTTGGCCAGCCAATTCATCCACCGTTGGTCTCTCTCCGTCCTTCCAGGCCATTACTGCTAATGAGTTGGCATATGATGATGGTGCACTCCGTACAAACTTCCGCCACATAGGTTGCGTGCAATTGACTTCATCTGGATCTTTGGATGATTGTCCATTGTCCAAGTCACCATAAATCACTTCCAGCACCGCTAGCTCCCTCAGGTACTGGATACCTTTCTCCATGGTGGTCCACTTGCCTGGGTGACATAGAACATCTTCCTTGAAGGGGTACCTTTCCTTCACACCCGACAGGAGTCGTCTCCAGAGGCTGAGGACTTGTGCACCTTTTCCAATTGCTTTGTCAATGCCCCCTTCCCTAGAAAGGGATCCCAGCTGCTTGGCTTCCCTACCCTCTAATTCCAGGCTACTGGCCCCATTATCCCAGCATCGGAGCAGCCAGGTGACAATGTGCTCACCTGGACGACGGCTGAAATCCTTTCGCATATCTCGCAATTCACTCAGGGATAGAGATTGGGTAGTTACCGTCTCTTTTATAAGTTCTTCCTCTTCCTCCTCTTCAAGCGATGACTCGCTCTCTTCCCTCTTCCGTGCTTGTGATGGCCCTGCTTCAGAGCACTCTGCCTCCTCACTCTCTTCCTCTGGCTCCTTCTTAGCAGGATCTTCCTCCTCCCTTACTAAACGAGCTGACTTCCGCTTCCAAGATTTCTTCTTTTGTACAGGGGCAACTGATACCGGGATGGGCTGGTCCTCTGGTTCAGCTGCAACAGTCTGAGTAGCTACAGTGCCCGCCGTGGGGGTTGGAGTAGTGGCAGTGCCCGCTACAGACGTTGGAGTAGTCACAGTGCCTGCCACATTGCCATCAGACCCAGAGAGCCCCTCTCCCCTTTGCATAGTGTTAAATAGGGTTCGGTAGGCATGGGGCACAGGGTATCAAAGGTACCATTCTGCATTTCCTCCATAAAAAACCTTTCAGAGGCAGAAGTATAATTGCTAATCGTCTCCACAAGACTGTAACAGGATATCATTTGCACACCGGTGGCCACTGTGAGTCAGTTGTGTGTACCTGGAGAAAGGTCTTTTCCCCATCGCAAGGGCTGGCTGCCGCCACGTCAGACGCCGGGTGAGCAGAGCTCCTCCTCGCTCTCCCATCGGCATGTTGTGCATCTGCTTGTCGTTGTTTTCTCAAGGATTCTTGGTATTCCTTCTGCAGGCATGTTCGACCTGGCATTGTTTCATTTCCTGTGCTTTCTCCCCAGTGGCCGTATGATCAGGCACTGTGACATCAAGCAAGAAAACTAAATTATTTCTTTCAGTCTCTGGCTTAGGCTGGACCCTCTGCAGCCTTTAGCTGTAGCGTCGGGGCTCAGGTGTCTCTCTTTTAAGGTTGATGCCAGTTTAGAATTGGGGAATTTCATAAGAGCACTTCCTGAAAACTTAGCCCAAGATGATTCAAAGCAGACCAAGGAATTAAAGACCTATATAGTCTTCTGCCTAGAAATCTTCTAGTTTGCTGCCTGAGCATGTTCAAAATTTTTAAAATGGAAGTACTACAACAAGGAGTGCCAGCAGGAGGAAGGACAACCCCATCTCAGCCCAGCTGAAAAGCTTTCTAAAATCATGAAAACATGGGCTCGTTTCATGATGATGTGATGCTGATTTGGTAAAGCGTGGGGTTATCCCAGAACAGGATGAGGTACCAACCACACTTCAAGCATGTCTCTTGAATAAAAGGCAGCAATAATTTATGCTCCAAATATTAGTCAGGTATGCCTATTTCCCAGGGACTTCCACTGCTCCAAAATGATGACATAGGGCACAACTGGGAAAAAAAAAAAAAAAAAAAAATTACAAATTTCAGTTGAGAATGTTTTGTTGTTTCTAACTCTACAGTGTGGGTGCAAACTTTAGAACTTCTCTGTTTCCCATGGCAAGAAAAGAAGCTGAAAGTCTTTCCATCCTTTCTAGATGTGTAGGGCTTTACAAGGGAAATGAACTTGAACGCTGAGGTTTTGGGGATGCCAAACTTGCCAGCTTCACCCTTTCCAGCTTCAGTCTGTCACTCACCTCTGACCTGTGCTTGCAAACTAAAATGCAGATAATTCAGCCAGCAATGCTAATCTTAAGCAATATATTTGTTAGCAACATCTGTGTAGCTGATTACCAATCATATATCATTCAGTACAATGAAAAGCTTGTGTGAGGTATTAGAAAAGGCCCAGTAATAAGGCAGCTCTTTAAAGGAGGAAAGACTTGTCCTTGCGCAGTTCCAGAAAACTTAGTAAAAGCATTGAAGACACACTGAAACAATTATTTCTTGATTATCACCCCAACACATGATTTGAAAACCAAAGGAAAGCACTGTATTCCATTAGAGAGCAATAAATTTTGGATCTGTAAAAACAAAAATAATTCTTTGTAGAAAGGTAACCTGCCAAAACCAGCTATAGCTAAGTAACACGGTTATCATTTAATGCAATTGATCTGTTTACTTTTATATCCCCTTTAAACTGCTACAGATATTGACTGATGCCAGTAATGCAAATTAAGAGTTCTCCATAAGGAATGAAATCTAATTCCTTCCTTCCCTAAGAAAAAAAAAAAGAAAATACAGCTTTGAGGAACCAATCCATGTTATTTTCATGGCATATCAGCTTTTAAATTTCTGACCTATAGAAGAGTTTGGAATACCGGAAGAAGCACAAGAATTAAACAACAGCTATATATCAGATCAATGTCAGTTTAGCTCCGTATTCTCTCCTGAGTTAGTGGCTATCCAGCAAAGGGTGGAAGAAGAGAGGAAGCATCCTCTCCTGCAGTTCTCTCCCAGAACCATTACTGCTGCTGCTGGACCCCCTGAACTCTTCCTGTACTGAATTCAAAACCAAAGGCTGTGTATTTCTCTTAACATCATTAGCTAGCACACATAGATCAGCAGCAGGCTTCCACAGTCCTAAGCAGAGGATGGCCATTGATTTATAAAGTGCCAAATGTCCTAGGAAATCTGGATCTAAAAGAAATTTCGCTTGATTTCATGACAAATCTGAAAATTAGCCTCAGGTTTTTTCATTGTTTTTCTTTTAAAAAAAAAAAAGTTCTCGAAGCTCTTGCACGGATTTGTAAGTCACAATGAGTCAAGCTGTGTGAGCGTTCGTGTGAACTCGGAGTCCACTGAAATGCAGCACCCTCATATGCTCACAATCAGTAACTTGGCTTCATGGCTTCAGTTTGGCAGAGACCGAGTTTGAGCTTTTAGGTCTATCTGAATGCAAACCACAGAGGGGGCAAAATTCAAAGCAAAAAACAATCAACAAATCCCTACAGAAGCTATGCACCATTTGCTCATACCAGTGTCAGCAAAATATATCTGGATCGACAGCTGCACTGGGCTTATTCATTATTGCAAAACAAATTTCATGATGGCACTTTCTCACTGCCACCTGTAACCCTCTTTTTTCTCTATCCCATACACCTTTCTGTTCCCCCTATCTAAATTACTTTTTCCTCTAAAACTGTCTCCCCACTTACTCTTCCTTCACCCTCTTGAGCGTGAACTCTCTTGAGCAAGATGAAGTTTTCTTTACTGTGAAGTTCTGTGGGCTTTATGTAATTTGCACTTATGGATACATAAAATGATACTTTTAACATTTCTCTGTGATTTCTCTAAAACTGACTGCTAAGCAAACTCTTTGGTGTTAGACTTCATGTAAGCCTGAAAACAGATATCGCAGAGGAAAAAGCTTTAGGTATGACCAGCAAGAAGATCCCTTGCTCAGTAAGGTATAAAGGAGCTGACAGGCATTGAAGCAGCTGGGCAGAAGTGGCCCTACTTCTTCTGGCAAGGCAGGTGGGATAGGAGGAGAAAGGAGGTAAAGAATGTCCAGCAGCTTTAAGACTCATATTAATTTTTCTTTCTCCTGAGAGAAACAAATACTTAGAAGCTTTTTCAGGGAACTATCCATCACACTGAAAAATTTGGTTGACAGTTCTTTCATGAAAGAAAAAAAAAAAAAAAAAAAAGAACCTTATATCAGATCGTATACCTTCTGCCCAGAATGGGACCAAAGAAATGAGACTGAAAAGCATGAAAGTCTTCAAGGGAAGAGATTTCCACTCTTCAAACCATTGATACAATGGATGCAGAAATCAGGCATTTTTTTTCATTTAGAATCATAGAATCTTTGGGTTGGAAGGGACCTTTAAAGGTCATCTAGTCCAACCACCCTGCAGTGAGCAGGGGCACCTTCAACTAAATCAGGTGGCCCAGAGCCCCGTCCAACCTCACCTTGAATGTTTCCAGGGATGGGACATCTACCACCTCACTAAGCAACTTGTCCCAGTGTTTAGCCACTCTCACTGTAAAAAATTTCTTCCTTATATCTAGTCTAAACTTACCTTCTTTTGGTTTAAGACCATTACCCCTTGACCTATCACAACAGGCCCTGCTAAAAAGTTTGGCCCCAGTTTTGATGTCAATGGAGCAACGTTGCAATCTCCATGATGCAACAGAGGAGCCTGGATGTCACTGAAAAAAACTTCTGCCTGCTACACACTTCCCCGCTGCTCTTATGCACATTAGTAACTGCGAAATATATCCAGACCAATTTATGTCACTGCGCTGCCTCTGCTGCTCAGCTGCAGAGGCAGGTGTGTTAAAGACAGAACTTTGGCTTTATCTGCTCTTCATTATTTCCCAGCCACCTGCTAAGAAGCAAAATAATGGGCTCAGTCTCTGCATGCCAAATTAAGCAATAAGGGTGGGAAGGTAATTTTATAGAAAGTACTTAACCAAAATTAATATAAGCATGAGTCTGCCTGACTATCTCTGTGAACTATAGTACCCAAACTGGACAATAAACCAAAGAAAGCCACAGAAAAGTGCAACATTGGGCAGAAATAAAAACTGGTGCCAAATAATTTTGACATGGCTTTAAAAAGAAAAGATGCAATTAAATCACTTCAGGGTTTTTTGAGACTTGTATCCATAAAGGTATCAGTAACAGGAAATAAACACCTGTTCTTTAAAATCCATTATTTTTTCTATAAAAGAAAAAAGATACTTTCCAACTTCAGTTTAATCTGAGGTGAGATTCAGTTTTCAACAAGAAAGTGGGATGACCTGAAAGAACAACTTGTTTAGAGAACCTATTACATTATTTTCAACCCGTTTTTAAGACATGACTTTCAATCATAAATTAAATTCCATTCTGTCATGGTTTAGCCCCAGCTGGCAACTAAGCCCCACACAGCCGCTCGCTCACTCACCCACGGTGGAATGTGGGAGAGAATCAGAAGAGTAAGAGTGGGAAAACTCATGGGTTGAGATAAAGACAGTTTAATAGGTAAAGCAAAAGCCACGCGCACAAGCAAAGCAAAACAGGGAATCCATTCTCCACTTGCCGTGGGCAGGTGGGTGTTCAGCCATCCCCAGGGAAGCGGGGCCGCATCACGCATAACGGTTACCTGGGAAGACAGACGCCATCACTCTGAACGTCCCCCCCTTTCTTCTTCTTCCCCCGGCTTTATATGCTGAGCATGATGTCATATGGTATGGAATATCCCTTTGTCAGCTGGGGTCAGCTGTCCCAGTTGTGTCCCCTCCCAGCTCCCGGTGCACCCCCAGCCTGCTCGCTGGCAGGGCAGTGTGAGAAGCTGGAAAGTCCTTAACGTAGCGTAAGCATTGTTCAGCAACAACTGAAACATCAACGTGTTATCAATGTTATTCTCATCCTAAATCCAAAACACAGTCCTATACCAGCTACTAGAAAGAAAATTAACTCTATCTCAGCCAAAACCGGGACACATTCCCAGGAACTTTGATTTTTTAAAAAAATCCCAGACATCTTTACGACAGCCTCTGCCATTGCTGCTTTCAGCATCCCGGGTCCCGCAGCTTTCTTCTGCTGCTGAAAGGAGACCATGAGTTATCCAAAATTATTGTCTATCACTGGCAGCTAGAGCTAACATTTCCTTGAAGCTACTGAAACTAATTCCTTTCCATGATGACTTGAATGATACAAGACATACATACAATCATATTGCACACATCAATATTTTGCAGATTATTTCTCTCGATGCTGATGTTTTTATCGCAGGTCTTCTATTGGCAGAAGACTATATATCAACACAGAGTCTCTCGATAACAACAGAGAATCACAGTACAAGGGAGGATCAGAGAGGAAGGAGGCTGGAGAATGGCCTCAGTGTACGCCCTGCACCGGCGTACAGATCAACAGGGGAAACCAGGGCAGAGCATAGTACCCTCTCATACTTCTTCAACGTTAAAGGAAAGCACTTTTTGACTAATCCATTATTCTTAATATGTTATCTCTCCTTACTCTTATAATAGTACAAATTGAGAGTAATGCCACTAAAATTAATAAAAATACAAGAGAAACTAACATAAGTTTGTGAAAATCAGACTGAAAATTGAATAACCTGACTGAATCTTCAGCGACGCTGAGCCTGTCAAAATACTATATAACATCAATTACTATTGCCTTGTTCTGCTATGATTGTTGTGTTTTCCTGAGAAAAATATCACAGCTTTTCATAAACACTGAAATGTGTTAAAATTAGTCTGCCTTTTAAAAATCCACATCTTCATAATTTTACTTGTCCAGCTGGCCAGTTTGAAACAGTACTTCTTTGTAAACGTCTTTAAGGTCAGGCCTTGTAAAATGGCTAGCTCTTCAGGGAACTCTCCTTGAAAATTATTTGCGTTGTTGTTCCCATATTCACTTCTCTGGAGAAATGTGGGGTTTTTTTATATATATATATATGCATGCATATATATATATAAAAAATATACACTCACATGCACGTGTGTATATATTTATATACACATCCTCATACTCTGGTTTTGTATCATGGTCCTTTGTGGCTTGTGTCCATGGAAATGAGCAGTTGCATTCAATTCCTGCAACATCCACCACAGAAATCCTTGGTGGTGCTGCGAACGAATAAACCAGCAGCAGCTCCCGGTTATCCGGCCCCTGCACTTGGCGCAGGAGCGGAAGGCAGCCGGCAGCAGCAGTTACACCATTCACGCTCTCCCCGTACGGGGGCCACCAGAGCCTCCTCAGCACCTGTAGCGCGAGCAAGCGCAGCTTAGGCTCTGCTGGGGTACCTTAGACTCAGATTTGAGGGTTTTGAACAAAGTCAGGGATTGATTTGGGAGCTTTTTGAAACAATTTGCTCCGCTAAGCCCCAGAGAGGTGGTGCTCAGGGGAGGGCAGGGAGAAACATGCCATGGTGGAAAGGGATGGGTCCAGAGCACACAGAGCACCCTCCAGCAGAAATACCCTTCTCACCCAGCTGAAATGTCCTTCTGAGACGGCCATCCCTTGGAGCTGCCAGCAAGGAGCCCTTGGCTATCACGTATTAACGACGACAGCTTAAAAAAGCCTGCACCAAGCTTGAATTTACAGCACGTGAAAAGTCAAAATTAAAGCCTTGGTGATATCTGCATCTCCTTACGAAGAATAGTTTCTTTTTCAATATTCCTGCAGCATCTAGATTTACCAGTTATTTCTCTAATCTGTGCCTTAAAAACAGAGCCACATAACTTCACTGTAGCCCTAACACCATTTTCTCTTTCACCTTTTGCTGCTCCAGCAAATCTACTATTATGCAGTGCTATCAGAGATGCTGCCTGGTGACAGACGAGTCTTTCTCCTGCTTTGATGCTACCAGGCCATCAGAACGGATTACACACTTTTCTGGGGGCACAATTTGACCTGCTGACTACTTATTACTGGTAATGAAATAGAAGTAAAGAACATGATTTGACTTCCAGAGCCAAAAATGAATTTGCTAGGCTGGCAGTTACAGGGGGAAAAAAAAATTATTTTATTTATATACTGGAGATGTTTGTCTTTAGTTCCTGGTAAACAATTTGAATAGATTCCTGAAACACATTTAAGACTGTAATTAGTCTTTAATGTAGATCAAATTTCAATAGTAGATTTAGTTTCAATATTTCAAAAATATCCTTCCTAAATTGCAATAAATGTCCTTATTCTCTTTCCAGACTAAGCCTCAGGATTCTCACATTAACCTGTTTAACCTCCCCTCAGACAGCGATTAGATAAAAGGCACGACTTCTTTGTGAATGTTTGATTCAATAAACTTCTTGGGCAATCATCTCCTTTGCCCAGCACTTTGGGAAAGGTGAGAATAAAACCCTGTAGACCTCAGAGTCCAAGGACAACACACTCTATCACAGCGGTTCTTCCTGGGGTATGCTAAGCATTTCGTCATTGCAGTTGAGGGAATCAAAGTACCCCTGCATACCACCACGCAGTTTTGATTGCCAGTATTGAGAAGTGAGAAGATGAGCCAACCTAAGTTCAGCAGTGAAGAAAACATGCCAAAAGTGGCCTCTGGGTGACTTTTTGGGTAGTCTGAAGTGGTGCAGCTAAAAAGAGTGAGGCTGCGACCATGATGCTTGAAACTTCATTTCATCTGTTTGATGCGGTTGTGTGAGGTCCCTGAGACCTATCTATATAAAAGGGCACTATTTGCTCATCTCTGAAGACTGAAGGCAAAGACTGATTGACAGGAATCAGGGAAAGATTAATGGAAAAATTATTCCGCTTGTCAAACACAAGGTCCAGTTTCACACTGATTTTATTCTGTCCAATAAATTCATGGTCAAGAAGACTTAAAGAAATGGAACTTGAACACGACATCAAAGAGTCACAGAATACTAAAAATCAAAAAAAGGGATATAATATTATTAATTGTATTAGGAAAGCTTAGTGGAAACGCCAGTACTGCAATGTTTTACTTTGCTGGGATCCAGTATTCATAGTAAAATGCACAGCACTTTACTGTATGATTCTTCTTTAGAAAGGAACCTTCTCACTTGTTCAGCAATATGACTTAATTACGCCAGAAAAACAAAAAGCACTTTGAAGATCCGATAGCTTGAAACATGTTGTTGCTATTTCCAGTTCTGACTCCCTTATAGTTAGAGACCAGAGTTTTAAATAAAAATGTTTTGCAGCCATTATTTGGAGAAGCGCATGCCTCTGCTTCTGGCTCACTTTCGGAGTATATGCTGTACCATTCCTCACAGCTGAACAGCTGCCCAAGAAAGATCGTCATTATATCTATTTAATCACTGTTTTCAAAAACATGTACTTTCCAGATATCTTATGAAGAATTTTAGAATGTTACAAGTTCTTAAAGTCTTTTTTCATTTATATCACTAAATGCTAATTCCATAGATTCCTTCCTGAACTTCTCAAACTACCTAATAGCAAACCTTTTGATAAAGGGCAGTCTAGCTAGACTTGCAACCTTGGACCAGTTCCTCTTCACCTCCTCAAGGATTTGAGGATTTTCTAGTGACAGAACATAGATGTCTTCAGAACAGAAGTAGAGTTTTTAGGGCATTTCCCTACCGAGAGCTCACAGGGGCTTTGGACAAGAGACTCATTCAACTATCTATTACCTAGAACAACAGACAACCGTGTAGACCTTTTTAAACACAGAGGTCTTAAGCCTTTAAACTAAACTGTGTGACCTACACATTTACCCAGAGCAATGTTGGACACCAGAGCGATCCAGCTAGCATCTTGCTTCCAGCACCAACATCACTTTTACCATCTGGCACTGAAACTGTGTAAGAGGCGGTTACCTGTTTTTTCAGAAGCTATCTTTTTTCTGGCTGCACGGGCAATTCAATTTAATTTATAGCATAAAAACCCCCCAGGGCTTAAAATGAAACTCAGCAAAGGGTTTTGGTTAATTCTAGGTGGACGGGTTTAGTTTTATTCCCTTTTTGAATTATTTCTACATAAAACATTATGTTGAAATTTTTGATGAAGCCACTTGCTTTTGCCCTAACCCCTCACGTAAGCCGTCTTTTGGAAGAGGGTTCAAGTAGAGCAGCCATTCCCCACTTGCATGGGGCGTTCTAGGCATTAGTTTTCCTTTGCGCACTGACCAGCGAGTGTTACAATGCCAGTCCCAGCAAGCTGGTTTTCCTCTACCTAACGCGCTACCTTCTTTGTCCTGGCTGCGCCCTTTTGTGGCGAGTTCTCCGGTGCCGGCCAACGTGCCGCCCGTCACACGTGGGGGGAAATCAGCCTTCCTCCCTGCCCAGTATACATTTCAGCACTGTGTCGAATCCTGTTAGTTTCTCTCTCAGAGATAATACAAAGAGTCCATTCACTCTTTCTCCTTAAGGAGCAGAGAGGAAGTGCTTCATGAGCACATCTCAGCCCCAAACATTTTCAAGGTGGCAGGGGAGTTTATTGCTTCTTTTTTTCTTTTTTTCTCATTTAAACATTTTAAGAAGGGCCATAGGTCGCATTCGCATTAAGATCTTTTTCTTTGGAAATGTTCTGGTTCCTACAGGAAGCACAATGGCTCATATGAGCTAATTCTACCTCGAAAAGTAACAAGTAAATGATCACAGAATAGCTTTAAGGTGATCAAACTGAGTCTTTTACCAGACAGGGTCTAACTTATGCAGCTTTCTTTTGTGTGTGAAAAATCCCATTTTCCTCTGTTCATTTAACAGGGAAAGTCACCGGTCCCAGGTTCTTAGCGAGGCTGTTATTACATGCTTTAGGTTCAGAACAGTGCTCTTAATACTGTGAAACTGAACTATCTCCAAAAGCTTTCTCATTTTCCTAGGAAGGGTCAAACAAGTTATTGGGGAAAACAAGAAAAGAAAAAAAAAAGTACAGCTGACCAGTGACAAGAATATCTATTCACTGTAGATGTTAAAGTTTTGACGTTTATTGATGTTAAATCCCTTTTCCTAAAAGAAAGAGATTCCTTATAAAACAGATTTATATAATCCACGTGGTAATCTGTCCGTATAGGGTGGAAAAGAACTACATTTAAGGGCCTGCTCTGCTCATTAGGAGTGGAATTTCATTCTTTCATAAACTACATAGCTGTCCCCATCAGAGGAACTTTGGCATCTCTCTGCTCTCTAAAAATTATGGACTATTCCTATCAAGCTTTCCATAGAAAATATTCTCAAATGTTTATGTGTGTACACATAAAGTGAGGCTATATAAGTACAAAAATATTCCAAATAGCAGAACTTTGATTTTTTTAAAATTTTTTTTTAAAGGGGGAGAGCAAAGAGGACGGGCAGATTTCTTGTCTTGCTGAATGCTTTTAATTGTAAATTTTACCAATGACATTAAAATTTGCATCCTTGAGGATAATCAGAATTTGACTGTGCAAGGCCCTGAGCAACCTGATCTAAAGTTAGACCTACTAACTTTAGTTAGTTTAGTTTGGATCAAATGACTTCCTGATGTCTCTTCCTACCTAAATTATTCTGTGATTCCCTAGAAAAAAAATCAGTAGGTAAGACGGAAAACTGCAGAAGCAGAAAATGAGAGGTTTTCACAGCGCCTACAACAGAATCGTTGAATAATATTGCTAGAAACAAAATTTTGAAGTGAAAAGACAGAAATAATAGCTGAAAAATATTTTGTTGAAGAGTTACTCAAGAGTTACTTAAAATGGCCAAGTGAGCCTTTCAAGGCACATGATAGCACAGGCTTTATAGACATAAATCCTCTGCTTTCTCCAGAATTTTAAAGCAGCTGTTTGAATGTTCTACTTTTTCCCTTTCTAGAGATAGGGGGGAAAGGACTGCTCAGAATATCTGAGTGGGTTAGCTTCTTTTTTTGCTGTTGGTTTTTTTTGTTTTAATCAAACAGCAAAACATTTAAAGGGTACATCATAAATGCTTTGAACTCGGGTGGAGTTGAAAGCACCAGGACACACTGAGTACCACTCACTCTTAGCTGAGCTCTAGGATGTGTTCAATAATTCAGGGGCTGAACTGAAAATTCAAAGTTTACAAGGGAATAGTAAGGAAAGCGCATGGAAACTTCTGGTTCAAACACGTCAGTGGAATTGCTAAGTCTGACAAGTACAACACACAGCAATGCTATAAAATGCACTTCTTCACAGGGCAACACCTGCTAGCCTCAAAGCAGAAAACATTAAAACGATTACCATCATGAAATATTGACCTCTAAAGTTAAGGATAACGTTACCTGTCAGCACAAAAGCAATATTTTTTTCAGGAATTGCAGTGAGAACTTTTACTTACGGAAAAAAAAAATGTAAAAACCTGTTGAAGACTTAGATGTGAACCGAAAGAAAACAATTGGTAGTAATTGGGAAATCAAATTGTATTGTGGAAGTTCCAATTACCGAGACAGGCTGAAAATTGGATTTTTCTACAGAAATCCAGCTCTTCTTGAACAAAAGAGCTTGAACTGAGAACATAAGATGACAGAAGAATTTTACTTTCACCTTTCCTTTCTGGCAAGCCACTTTTGCTCTTTTGTGTCAAGGTAGTTTCTTGGCTCATTATAAGGTTTAACCTGGTTGATTTTTTCATGCTTCATTCTGGGTTACTGAGATTTGGTGTTCAGACACTGATCCTGACGCACAATCTGATAACCTACACAAGGGGAGCAAAGGCTAAAACACTTGAGATGTATGAGAGTTGGATTCAGCCTTCAAAATTTTCTTTCATTTGCAACTATATGCACAGTTTCCTGAACACTGTGATGGATGTGATTCTTTCAAGAAATATTTTCAAACTTTGATCCCTAGGGAGACTAAAGGCAGCAGATCAGTTTGCTTCTACAGTACAGTGCAAGGCAAGAGGACATTGTGGTGAAAAAGGTGAAAAGCTGGAGATAGAACTGCACCAACTGTCTGAACCATCTTCTTCTCTACCGTCTGACTTGACTTGTACCTGGGAAACCACTATGGTTGCACCAGTGAAGAGAATATTACAAACATCTCCCAAAGGCATGTCCATTAAATGCAGCTCTTTTACCTCTCTATTAGCTTGGTCAAACAAGAGAACGTGAGAGTTGTAACTCCAACACCCTCATTTTTTCTGTTTTCTGAGAAGTAAGTCTTTCCCAGGGCATGTCAGCATATCCAGAGTCACAGCTCCTGACATATTTGAACTACCAGCCCTTTATCACCACTCCTTCCTGCAAACGCTGTTGGCTCAGCAACACCGTGAGGGAACTGGATTATGAGCAGGACTCACGCCACTTGCAAGACCAAATCTTGCCATCTGTAAGACTTACACCACCAGTGTTTGAGAAAGAGGGAAAAAAGAATGCATTGATTTTAAGAACAGATATTGAAGGACAGGCCAAAGAAAAAAGCCCAACTTGTTTTAGATGTAAATTACAGTCACTGAAAGACAATAAATATAAATGTTTCTTGACCTCTTATTATTTTTCTGTGCTGTGCTACATTTCTGAAGTACCAGCCCGAACTCAAGAACAGTCACAGAACCGTTGTTGGCATCCCTGGGTAAAAAGCCATTTTGAGCAAAATAAATGCCAAAACATGAAATAAACCATTAAATAAGGAGCTAGGAAGTTGGAAAAACATAACAGATGAACCTACTTGAAATGTTCTTTGAGATTGTTATTCTGGAAAGTTCTCCTCTTAACAGTGTGGTTTCGAAGTAGTACAACCAAATAATACTGGCCATAAAAAAATAAAAATTGTAAATACTAGTTATAATTCATTGTAAATAAATAGGTACAGCAATAAAGATTCATAGTAACACTATTACTGCAATCAAAGCAAGCAGGTTGTTAATGGGTTCATCCTGCAGTTTGGAAATGCCCAGCTACGTTTAGAGGTTAAACACATAGAGCTGCTAAAACAAAGCCCAGCGGAGACGTCAGCGGCACCTTGCTCGCTCGGGCTCCAGCAAACCACCACTGAAGTACCTGAGCAGCAGGACTAGAAACACTAAAAGCCTCAGCTACACCCAACAGGCAGCTGCAGTCACAGCCAAAAGGGAGAAAGAGCAACACCACGACTTTGCCTTTGGCTGCAGCGACAGCCGCGACCGGAGTAGAAAGCGAAACGCACGGAGACAAGGACAAAGCCGGTGCCTCGGCTCTTCTGCACGAGGCAGGACGGAGTCTCTCAGCAGACCCGTGCCCACCGGCGAGAGGGGGCTGGGTGCTCCCCACTTTTGCAGCCCCCTCGCACGCTCCCCTGAGCTCAGAGTCAGCCAGACAAGTGCCTCTCTCCCTTCGCTCCCACCCACACCTTATTAGCCGAAACTCCTGATTAAGTTGGATTTGAACTTGGATGCCAGATTGTAGCCCGGCGCTCAGACACATGTTGGAGAGGGGAATAGTAACACCTCAAGTCACACCAACTGTTGACCCAGTGAATATGAAGAAGTTCTTATACCAGCTTAAATATAGCAAGTTACGGCCACCCATTATGACTTTGATGTGACTCTAGAGCGCTTCAGAACGAAAAAGCAGAATACTGAAGAAAATCCAAAGGGCCTTCCCTTGACCAAGGATAAAAACATCATTATGAAATGAAATGATCACCTAATACTACAATGCCACCACTTTCAGTCATGCACTTCAAGCAGGTTTCTAAAAAAATTTTCAGGTTGAAAGGGAATTCCCCACACAAGTAACAAAAGAGGCTGCACTGGCTCATGAATTCACTAGACGTTCAGGTGTTAGAAAGCAGGAAAATGACATATGCTGCTTCTAAAGATCACATTTGGTGGTAATATCCCCCAGAAGAGAGCATGTACCCACAGCGAATACGGATCAGACCCGTTCCATCAGGTTCCTAAGGTCAGAGTTCATGGCAGTGTTTTCTTACTCTTGGTCCCTTACACCTTTTGCCACGTCTTGCTACCAGCTCCTGAATCACAGAATCACAGAATCACTAGGTTGGAAAGGATCTTTAAGATCATCAAGTCCAACCATTAATCCAGAACCACCATGTCCCCTAAACCATGTCCTGAAGCGCCACATCCACACGTTTTTTGAACACTTCCAGGGATGGTGACTCCACCACCTCCCTGGGCAGCCTGTTCCAATGCCTGATCACCCTCTCAGTGAAGAAATTTTTCCTAATATCCAATCTAAACCTCCCCTGGCGCAACTTGAGGCCATTTCCTCTCGTCCTATCACTAGTTACTTGGGAGAAGAGACCAATACCCTCATCGCCACAACCCCCTTTCAGGTAGTTGTAGAGAGCGATAAGGTCTCCCCTCAGCCTCCTCTTCTCCAGACTAAACAACCCCAGTTCCCTCAGCCGCTCCTCATAAGACTTGTGCTCCAGACCCCTCACCAGCTTCGTTGCCCTTCTCTGGACACGCTCCAGCACCTCAACATCCTTCTTGTAGTGAGGGGCCCAAAACTGAACGCAGTATTCAAGGTGCGGCCTCACCAGTGCCAAGTACAGGGGCACAATCACTTCCCTACTCCTGCTGGCCACACTATTCCTGATACAGGCCAGGACGCTGTTGGCCTTCTTGGCCACCTGGGCACACTGCCGGCTCATGTTCAGCCGGCTGTCAACCAGCACCCCCAGGTCCCTTTCTGCCGGGCTGCTCTCCAGCCACTCCTCCCCAAGCCTGTAGCATTGCATGGGGTGGTTGTAGCCGAAGTGCAGGACCCGGCACTTGGCCTTATTAAACCTCATACAGTTGGCCTCTGCCCATCGATCCAGCCTGTCCAGATCCCTCTGCAGAGCCCTCCTACCCTCCAGCAGATCGACACTCCCACTCAGCTTGGTGTCATCTGCAAACTTACTGAGGGAGCACTCAATTCCCTCATCCAGATCATCAATAAAGATATTGAACAAGACCGGTCCCAGAACCGAGCCCTGGGGAACACCACTCGTGACCGGCCGCCAGCCGGATTTAACGCCATTCACCACAACTCTCTGGGCTCGGCCATCCAGCCAGTTCCTCACCCAGCGAAGAGTAAACCCGTCTAAGCCACGAGCCACCAGTTTCTCCAGGAGAATGCTGTGGGAGACACTGTCAAAGACTTTACTAAAGTCCAGGTAGACAACGTCCACTGCCTTTCCCTCATCCACTAGGCGGGTCACCTGGTCATAGAAGGAGATCAGGTTGGTCAAGCAGGACCTGCCTTTCATGAACCCATGCTGGCTGGGCCTGATCCTTTGGCTGTTCTGCAGATGCCCTGTGAGCACTCTCAAAACCAACCGCTCCATAATCTTCCCTGGAACAGAGGTCAGGCTGACAGGCCTGTAGTTCCCAGGATCCTCCTTCCGGCCTTTCTTGTAGACCGGCGTCACATTGGCAAGCCTCCAGTCTTCTGGGACCTCCCCTGTTAACCAGGACTGCTGATAAACGATGGAGAGTGGCTTGGCAAGCTCCTCCGCCAGCTCTCTTAGTACTCTCGGGTGGATCTCATCAGGCCCCATAGACTTGTGGGTGTCCAGGTGGTTTAGCATGTCCTTGACTGCTTCCTCCTGGATTATGAGGAGTATAATGTGCTCTCCATCCCCATCTTCCAGCTCAGGGGGCTGAATATCCTGTGGATACCTGGAGTGGCTATTAAAGACTGAGGCGAAGAAGGCATTAAGTACCTCAGCCTTGTCCTCGTCCTTGGAGACAATGTTCCGCGCCATATCCAGTAGGGGATGGACATTCTCCTTGCCTCTCTTTTTGTTGTTAATATATTTGTAAAAACATTTTTTATTATCCTTTACGAACACAACATATGAACTATGGCATCGCCTCGGCTCCGTTGCGGGGCGTATTCCAAACCCCTCGGCACCGTAACGGGCAATCCCAGTACCGCACCGATGATTTTTTCCACCTTACTCATAAGGATTTTTACACAAGCAAAGAGAGGGACACAATCCGGAGGCCTTACCTAGAGCTGAATCTGTGTTTCGAGAATGTCGTTCCCTGTGACGTGCAGAGAAGAGTCAACTCACTGAAAAATACCATGTTAGCCATTGGGCCCAGTTCCTTAACAGAGGAGGTGAAAAAGTCACCAAGAGAGCAGGAGAGAAGTGATCCATGCCTGTCCGTGCTCTGTGACCCATAAGCGACATGATCTTAACAGTCTTTCCTTAAAAATTGCACACGCATTCAAACGTATGTATAAACAGCAGATCCCCGCTCACATTCATGAGAGAAATGTCACATACCTTGTTTGAATTCAGTAGCCAGAAAAAAACAACGCCGTTCCTTCACAGAGAGGGTTTTCCGCAGAGGAACAGTCACCTCAGAGCAGGGCAGAGCTCTCCCTGCGTCCCACAGTGGCTCACGCTGACTTCAGAAGGACTGCGAGACGATGCGATACGCGGCCCTGTCCTCCAAGGAACATTTCTGGCCCAGATCCTGCGTGGACCATTAAAACCGGAAAGTTTAGCGCTCTCTTCCACAACGTGTGGAAATCCTACCACGCCGCTTGCTGAGCGTGACATGCCAGGATGTCATAGCACCCATAGTCGGGCAAAATAAATAAGTAAGTTTTGAAACAGACATCCTTGCTGAAATTAAAGTGAGCATTTCCTGAATATCACGCTCATTTTTAAGGTTGTGTTTTTATAAGCTGTGTTTGCAGTTCCCCTTATGTGTATTTAAGAAAGAATAAGAAAAATACAAATTATCAGATTTACTCTGAGAGGTCTGATAGGGGCTTTAGTAGCTGATGAAGGCACAGGGGTTGTGGGGGTTATTGTGATTTTCTTTTGATTATTTCGAAATATTCCTAAGGCTCTGCACAGATGCCCAGAAACCATTTCCACTCCATCTTTTTATATATAAATGACAGCTTAGCAGTGAACTGGGGAATGTTCAGTTATCTTCCTTCCTGAGGATGCACATCAAACAAGATAGTTTTCCTGTTCAAAATCTATTTCTCAATTTGCAGAATAAAAAACATCTGGGTTTCCCATGTCAACTCATGAAATCTTGAAACTATTCTGGGATAAATGAAAGACTATTTTTCCACTGCTGAATGTTCTGACCAAGGCTGAAGAGTAATTTTACAGTAATTGGAAACAAAACATTATTGACTGTAAAAAAAAAAAAAAAAAAAAATTCAAAATGGAATTTTTTATTAAGTCAAAATGTTTTTCAGCAGCAATACATGACATTTGTTTCAGTAATGTTTCAAGAAAAGATCAGCCATCTCAGTGTAACTGGGCTATTTCTGCCCAGGGCACAGGACGGGGCCCCAGTAGAACCACGTCCTGTTTCCCATTTTCTGTTACTGACCTTCAGCACAGCCGTCTCTCTCTGTGGACCAGGGATGGCAACTTGCAAAGGGTTTTCTGATAAGCAGGTGAAAAGCACTTTATCACTTCTTAGTCTAATCCTTACTAATTAATGACAGAATAATTGGTTTGGTCTTATTGCTCATTAGGTTTTGATGTGTGAAATTCGTTTATCCTAATGGCTTTATTGAATAGATCATTTCTATCAGATGAATTTCCAGTAATGAGTAACACAAAAAAGTATTTTCTTACGGCCATTTAAAATATGTATGTAGGTCTGTGTAACACAGACTTCACAGATACAGTCGGAAGTACCAGAAAGCCTAATTTAATCTGCATCCAGTTACTTCTTTCAGAGATGAGACATGTGAACCTCATTATCTCAATTCATTGACAGAGTGGAGGTGTCTCCAGCCATAATAAATCTTATCTTCCATTTCTCAAGCCAGTTATAAAGCATAGAATTCAGTAAATGAGCCTAGTTCCTTTACTGTGAGTTGTTTGAATCTTTCTTGAAAGTTTTAAAATTTTCCTCCTCCATAAATGATCTTAAACCAATGTTATGTAAAGATACAGGAATTTTCTTCCCAACATGTAATAGCAAATACCCATCAGCTACGGAAACTGTTATTTTACTTCTAAATTAATAGCTTTTATTTTCAAAAAATTATTTAAAACTACTATTTTTTTTTCTCCTGCTCTGATCCTGAGGAAGAGAATTTAAAAAGTGATAATGGTATCTTCCAGCTGAATGTCCTTTCGGAAATTATTCATTATTCACAGTTTTTAAGTGGGCATCAGATATGATTCATGATTTTAAGATACACTGTTTGTCAGAGACTTTAAGGACCAAGAGATATCATTTCATTTCTATTCAGCTTGAGATTAATATGTACAGGGATTTGTGTATGAGAAATAGGCTGCTCTTTCAGTTCTAAGCAAGCAAGAGATATTCAAATGATGGTATGGTAGCCAGGGCTGAGAAGAGTAATTTTTCAAATACATTCAAAAAAATTGATTTCCAAATAAATGCTGTGCTTCCTTTGAATGCTTTTGCTTTGTCCACCTCCTCATGTCAGCACAGCCACTGCAGAAGCCGGAGCACAGAGCGCTCTCGACCCTTGCCCTCCCATCACAGCCTTGACACTGCTTTCTTCTCTTCCCTAGTCCTTTCCTCTGCCTCAACTCATATTTGGGAAGAACAGAACTAGCTGTCAAGGCAAAAGCACACAATTATATTTATACTGGGTCCTTCGATGCCCTCTGATTCTCAGCAATTAATAGATTTTTCCTCTTCTCATATTTCACACTATTTTTCATTACTACAACAGTCAGACAACAGAATGCGCTAGACGGTTTTTTGTGTTTGCTCCCTACTTACCTTACTGACAGTTCAAGTAGACTGCTAGCAGTCCTGGAATTGTTCTCAAAACAATTTTTTGCCTATGAAATCCTGGATTTCTTCCAATTCTTTTTAATTCATAGCAAAGAGAAAAGATCACTCCATGTTCTTGGAGGAGTTTTGAAAAAGCTTTCACTCATTTTAGATCTACTATAACATACTGAATCAATGCCAGGCCAGAGCATTGACATTCAAAGATTAAAAAACAAAATAACTCATGCTTTTTTCATAATTAGAAAGAAGCAGGCGTTTGCATTATTTCAGCGTAGCACCATATTGCCCTATATTATCTATTACAGCATTACCATAAACACGGTAACTATCCATCATGTCTATTAGAAATAACAAATACACCAGTAACTAATTAATTATAGTCAATATATTATTAATTATAAGACACAATGCATAGGAATTATGCCTAAATAGCATGAAGAAATGAAAGCCACTAAAGGAAAAAGTAACCTGTTTTGAACACTAAGACCCAGAGAGCACACTAATACCCAGGGAAATGTGTGAACCTGGAGCAGAGCAGAGTGAGAGCAAGGACTGACCATCAAGTTCCCACCTTTACAAAGAGGAAGACAGTATCTGACTAGTGAGTGTGTGTATTAAACACAAACATGTGGTATCAAACTACTGAAAGCCCAGTCTATCTTCTCTATCTATGTAATATATATATTACTTTTTTTCCTCCTGCTCTGATCCTGAGGAAGAGAATATAAAAAGTGAAAAATTTGAAATGTATATATAAATTTTATATATTTTAAATATTTATATATAAGAGTTATAGCATCTTTCTCCTTCTTCTGCGGCTGTCCTTTGGTCCTGAAGGACAATACCTTCATACCTTCTACTGTAACACCAAAGAAGAAGGGGAAATGGAAATGAAGCAGAGGGGAGGTGAGAGAGAGAACAGTATGAAAGAGAAGAAAGGAGAGAATAAGAAGAGAGAAAGGTAAATGGAGAGAAGAAAATAGTTTGTCTTGATGTTTTTATCACTGTAGTTTCATTTCATTCTCGTCCCTAGCATAAATGAGAGCAATGCTAGCTGTGGGGAGGAAGAGGGAGGATAGGATGTTCACAGCTGATTGGAAGAAGTATTAGCCAGTTTTAGTTTAGCAAGAGAAGCTGATACACTTACTGAACCAGCCACACTGAAGACATTAAATTTGCAATTGAGAAAAGGCACACAGTGGAACACTACTGGCATGGAGAAGCTCTCAAGAGAGATCTGTGAAAGTACTTGCACAAAATATAAATCCTATCACCATAACAAGGCGAGCAAAGGGCAGTTGTTCCAAACACCTGCGTTCTGCTCGTCAGTGCTGATCACACCCTCGTGATTTAATTTTGTTAGAAACCAGATGATCTCTGTGACAGCCTTTCATCAAGCAGTAAAACCTCCACACTCAAATGTGTTGAAGTGTTATATTCATGCATTAAAAAACATATGGCACAAATTTGTAATTTGAGTTCCATGCCTTTGCCATTGCTGCCAGAGGCCACCTTTCTCCTCTAACCTCAGGAGGAGACAAGAAGTAAATACAGATAGTGATTTCCTGTTGGGCTTGTCTTGTTATGGTTTTACTAATGTATTTTGTTATGTCAACACTTTCACAGATGTGTCTGACAACCTCCTCTAGTTCCATTATATGCTTTTTCTCAACAGCAGATTACTTGTACTGAGGATGGCTTGCTTGGGGTGAAGGTTTGCTCCTTTTTGCATGGAGCACTAACAAGTGTTGAGGTTGGTATAAATTCATATCTTACAGGCCAAGTTCTCTCCCCATCTGTCAACCCATGTCACCCCATCTCCTCTTCATGCTGAACAAAAACAAAATCACAGGCAGAAAACAAAACAGAAGAAAGCAACAGAAGACTGAGACAGCAATAATAAAGGATCATCATTCAGGGAGCAACAGTTCAATGCAGTCAAATGGAAGTTTTAAATTCACTTCTTAGATGGGACAGTGATTTGGAAACAGAGATAGGACTAAACTCCATCTTCTGTTCCTGCTAGGCCACCGGGCAATTGTATCTCAGCTTGCCATGATCTGAGCAAACATGGCAAAAGAGCATTACCTAGTTTCTTACAGTTTAAACTGCTTATTTATTCATAAAAATAAAGGACACCTTGTGATCCATCTGATCAAATTACCATACGGTATACATTGGTTATCAGAGATTGCAGCTAGAATGCTGCAAAATGATATTTTAGTTAATTATTCTACATAAATATTCTGCGGAATGTAAGGAGTTGCTTTTCCTGCAGAATAAACATTATCATTTATTTAGATAAATATTGCTAAGTTAATATAATCAAAAGACTCTCTGCATCAGGCACCATTCAATACATTTGAGAATGGCATATGCCATCTTGCTAAAGGGATGAGCCAGATGTTCAGGGTCTCTGTTCAGAGAACTTGCTAAATAAAGACTGATAGAAGAACGCCACGTCAGGCAGCTAGGAGCAGTTATGAAGAAGACTTGCTCAAGTGATACAGGAACTTAAAGACTCTTTGAAGCAAACCTCCATCAGACCTGTGTGAAACTACGGAAAAGCATATCACAGCATGCACGAGCAAGGTAAGACTTTTCTTTAAAAAAAAAAAAAAAGTCCCAGCAGCATTAATGTACCAGGAAATATGGGGACAGCAAAAGCAGAGATGGTATCAGCAAGCAAGGGGAGCGAGCAAGAAGGAAGACAAGCAGAACGCAGTTTTAATTCTGGGTATTGCCAGTTCTGAAACGGTTTCAGGAGGCCTTGATCTGGTCAGACAGGCAAGTAACTGCAGTACTGTATACAACTGCCACACTCAAAATTACAAGAGAATTTTAGACAAAGTATAAAAAGGGAGTTTGTGACTATTTTAAAAGTAAAGAGTCTTTGTGGAGCTGAGATCTTTCAGACTGTATTACAGTTTGGGACTACGATAGGACACTCAGAAGGACTAGAAAACTTAGGAATTACTTGCTGGCAAGCGAAAGTTAATCGAGTTTGAAGGCTGACTGGTATCCTGACACCAAGGACATGAAAAACTTCAAAATAATGTGGGAGATAAAGACAGAAATGTGAACTTCAATCTTCAAGACTGTAAAACAAAACAGAAGGGTGAAATATCACTAAACAAACCCCTATATGTGGGGAAAGATGCAAAAACTTCAAAGGATTCTATCACTTTGCAAGAATTTAGGAATATCAACAGAGTTCTCACAGCATAAACAGAAAGGATAATGAGAGTAACAGTAACTCCAAGGAATTTTTCAGGGAACTGGTGAATAATATTGCAGCAGAAGATAAATGGAGTACATCTGAAAGGCGGTGCAACATTTAAATTTAAGGTCATACATTCTTGGCTTCGCATTAAGTGGACTCAAAAGCTCAAGAAAAAGGAATATTCCAAAGTGCCAAAAGTTTCCATATCATGGCTGACCTTTGCACATTTCTACTACCTCTGGTTATCTGGAATTAATAATAGTGTTCTTGCACAATAAAAATAAACAACTGAGTTGCCCACCAATGCCTTCTAGCAGCTGATCTTTTAAACCGCTTTAAAGCCTCGGTTAAAAACAGATTCAAGCCTGGAAGACACTACTACAGTAATTGCCAGATCTGATAGCACACCACCGTGTAGTGGCATGAATTTAGGTTTTCAGCAAAGTGTGATTTGAGACATGTGTTACTCCAGCTCTCTGACAGAATTAGTTGAACCATCTTTATTAACGTGCTAAAGTACACAGATTTATGCACCGCAAAAACTACAAAGCTTTGTCCTAAACCAAACAATGTCATTGGCTAAAGTCTTATTTAAATGGAAACTTAAAACAGGAATGCACTGTTTGAGAAGTCTGGTCACATCACTGAGAAAATGCAAATACAGAGGAAAAGGAATGCAAAAATAAAATCTGAATGATGGGGGTCCACACTTTAAGCTAATAATCCTGTACTGGATATACCGTAGCAAACACCGGTCAACGCAGTTGGTAGCATAAGGTCTATCTAGACACAAGCAGCTCAAAATTAGCTTTCTTTCCCGAACCGAGAAAGCAGAAAGGAATGGATACTGATTTGTAGGTGGTGATCTCCAATGAGAACAAACATACACATACTTAAACAACGGAGCAGAAGAACTAGTGAATTTATCTTCTCCTGACAGCTCTGAGGCTGTTTTAGGAACATCACAGTTCCTCCCACGAGGCAAGGCATCACAGACCATAACAGTACATTAATGGGTAATTTAGGTAATGAAGTGCGTGTGAGAATTTGAAATAGTGCCTTTAACTGTTGCTAGCACTATGCATGCCTCGAAAACAAAGATGTGAGGAAATGCTCCTTTAAAGAACTACTGGTAGGGAGCTGTGGGGCTGGCTATGGCTGGAGAACACGCACGCTAGCAAAAGCATTAAAACATGGTGCAAGGGCGTACTGTTTCTGAGTTACTACTGAACACCATCAACCAGCATTACTCATTAGAAAAGGTGCAAGAGAGGAAAATAAACTACATTTTTAAAACATTTACTTCTAGGAAGAATTTTTACTCATAACATCTGCAAGAAAAATAAATACCACTTGAAAAAAGAAACAGAAGTCTGAAACTATTCCTTCAAATGCCATGGAGCTTCTTTATATTCACAAATGGGGTAGAACAGTAAAAGTACACCTGGGAGTTCCAACCGAAATATTTTGGCGTATGTTTCGTATTCTTCAAAGCAGAAAATTTTATGTCTTTTCTTGTGGTGAACTATTGGCTTTACAAATACATATCACACATCTTACCTACGTATGGACCTCATTACCCTTAAAAGAGGAGAAAGTATTGAAAGGCAGTAACACTACATGCTCTTTCTTAACTCCTGTTGCCAATATGCAGAAATGTCAGACCCCATACAACACGAATGGTACAGGAATCCACGGAAATCACAATGCTTTGCTTTTGTTTTGTATTTACTTTTTATTCTGGTTCTTCATTGTCCTTAAGTGAATTAAATCTGCTATAGGTGAAACTTAATCATGAGAAGGAATTGGATTTAAGGTAGAAATTAATTTTAATCACAGTTTTTATTGCCTTTTCTTTGCTAGCAAAAAAATTCAAACATATTCTCCCTCTTCTCCTCCCTTACAATCGTATGTTAAAAATCCACGATAAAACTTTCTTTTAAGAACATCAACAATTCAAGTTGCTCATTTATAGATACATAACAAGTTGGGAAATTAAAAGCTATTGGTACAGCATTATATGTACACTGACTGATCAATGTAATGGACCGCATTGGCCCAATATTTTCTAATAAACTACTAATACATTCCTTGACCTTTAAACTCACACTTCAAAATGTAAAATACCTAGTTTGTGAACAAAATCAAGCAGGTGTGTGGCAGATAATAAAATTTCCATGTGCTGTTGCATGTGCAATTCTTAGGAGATACCTGAATATGCTTCAGAGGAACCTTAGATACTTTATTTCGCAAATTATTATAGCATTTACATTGAAATGCAGCTGCAGAGCATTTCTAAATGCCTGGCTTTTGGACCAACACACCTGTACTTCACATGCCAAAGAGAACACACACGTTCAAGAAATTAGAGAGACACAAAAATAAGACAAGACGTGGCATTTCCCAGTCAGATTTTCTCAATAATATTTGTGACTGGAATTATCATCTAAGATGTCAAACTTTAAGAGGTACACAGAGCAAAGTTTTAGGTATTAGATGACCGCCCACACCCTACCTGTTTTGTATTTGTCATGAACACTATTATACAGATACTATACAAAGACAACATTATATTGGATACAGAGTTTCCAGACTATGCAAAAGAATCCCAAAATAAAATTAGGTCAAAGCAATTTCACATTGGATTTTCCCATTCTTTCAAAAAGGGAGAAGAAATCGTTTCCTTACAGCTGCCCTGGTACAGTTCTGTTTATATATTATGTCAAGTTTCCAAACCTTCCTTCATTTGATTTCTTGACACAGTGTCCAGTAAAATATTCTGGATCATTAACCAGGCCCAATTTTTTTTTTTTTTCTGTTTTGTTTTACATAAACATGTGGTTGGTAGGTTTTATTTAATTCAAAACTTTTCAGTCATCCTAAAAATAATACGATGTGCTTAAGGCACACTTGAAGGTAATTTCATGAGGGATTTTCCTGTTTTACACATTAAACCTCTGGATCAGATGGAAAGTATGACCAACAGCTTGTTTTCTTGTTCTGCTCTAGACCCTTTCAGGACTTTGGAAAAAGAAGCTGATTTTCTCTTTTTCAAATATCTGAGAGACGGAGCACATCTCCAGCTGTTCCTGGCAGCACCCAGGCAGACTTCGGCTGCTCCTCTCCACACGAGGAATTTTACCACTGGAGCAAAACGCACAAGATGAGCTGGTGGCCCCGCGAGAGCGGCGATTCATGATTCCATCTTTCTTCATGGGTAACAAGTTTCCACCCCCTCTCTACAGTTATCCATCGGGCTCTGGCTTCATAATCCTTTGTATTTTCCTTGTACAGAGCTGGGCTTTAAACACCCTGTCATAATTCCAAAATCTAACAGCTGTAGTGATTAGTTTGTACTGACTCCATCTGTTCAGCTGTGAACTTCTTCCTGCTGGGCTTGTAAATGCAGATGGGAAAGAAAATTACACTCAATTGTTTTGGGTTTTGGGGTGGGTTTTTTTGACCTGTACAATCTCCTGGAAGCTGAAGTATAAAACAACAACAAAAAAAAAACCCAAAAGATAAAAGCCTGAAGTAAACAGACATAGCAAAATTATTGCCATCCAGGTCAAATGAATCTAAGGAGATAATCCACTTATGATAGTCTTGTGATGTAGAATTTGAAAGGGAAAATAGCGTAAGCCATTAGTGGATGAAAGCTATGACAAATATATAGTAAGTAAAATAAATCAACCAAAATATATCATCTCTTATAAACGGATGAGCTAAGTAATTTTTTTCTGTGCTTCGCATGTCTTTCCTTAGACAAAGTCCTTTAGATTTCATAAACAAAGTTCTGACACTGATGAAAAAAAGCAATGATTAGTATGACAAGTCCATTATTAAGACAGCTCGGTTACTTTCTAGCTCATAGGAATTCCACCCCCACTTTCTCACTCAGCCAGAAGAACTTTAAAATGTATTAACAAATCTGAATGAATCCCTTAAATAACCGATAGAGTCTTATAATTTTAGAAACTCTGATAAAAGTACAATTGAAAATCGTTAATAATTCTATACCCTTACGAGCGTAAATGAATTTCAGTCACAACAGGAACTACATTTCAGGAATGTGCTTTGTAATACATTTTTCAGTGTAACACTAAGAAAACTTACAAACAGCCCATCATACAAGCAAAGTTTCCTGCCTGCTGATCTTGATTGTACACCAAGCCCCAAAAGGCCCAGGATCATGCAGAGGGAAAGAGGAGCAGCGGCTCAGGTTTAAAGCTCTCCACCACAGGGTAACCAGTATGGGAGCAGGGACCGTTTTACCGGAGCAGGACGGGAAGGGAACCCAGCACATAGGCTCTCTGCAGAGTACTTGCATAATTTTGAGAAGCATTTTACTCTGCTGTACGGGGCACAGACTGAACACTGGCCCATGTAGCTTCAACACAGCCCATGAACTTCATGGTGCAGACAGGAACCGGAGTCGTATTTGCCAGTAGCTTTGTACACCTTTGCTTTCTGCTGCCAGGCAGGGTGCAATCCTGGCCAGAAACCGCATCTGTCTGCTCTGAGAAATTGCCATATTTGTCCTTACAGAGGGGCAAAGACTTTCAGGAGTCTCCTGAAAGACTACCTAGAAATCCAAAAATGGATTTCAGTCATACAAATCCAATGTCATTATCCTGAAAAACCCTTTAATTCACAAGCACCTCATTACTCCAAGGACATCCCGAAGCATCTCAGCTTTGGCAGAAAAATTTCTTTGGCCTCCGGCCGATGGGTGAAGCTGATCAAGTTTCAAAGTTCAGGCACTTTTCTACCCATGTCCCTCTCTGATCCCCTGTGCAGTTTTATAGTACGTTCAATACAGATGTACAGATCAAACACCATGCAAGCATCAGTGGCTGCTTCAACTCTCTTGATACAACTTGAAGGAAGAGCTTCTTCTTCACTTAGCCTATATTCCACTACACAAACACCTCCATAGTGCAGCCTTCACCTAAGGTGAGGGAAACTCATCTTCATGCCCTTCTCTGCCTGAGCAGAACCAAACATTTTTCCTGGTGACATGGGTGCTCTTCAGGAAGGTGGAGGAATAAAGTTGGGACCCTCTCAAACAAAGCACAGAATGAATTCTAGGTCCTCCACATCTGAAAGAAAGCTCCCAACAATTTAACAATCACAGTCTAATATACTAAATACTGCCTAACTTGAAGGCAACTCCATTTTTTCTCCCACTGCATTTTAGAAGAGAAATTCTGCTCAAAAGTCTGAATAAAGATGGGAGCATTGATCTTCTAAAGAGTGGCCTGGCAGAAGGAAAGTCCCTTTTCTCTTCTTCCTGCTGCAGAAAGCACCTGTGCTTAAAGGAGGGATGGGCTGAGTACAAGCTCTGACCTTGGCAGGTGAACTTCAAGGTCCCTCAGGATCCTGCAGCGGAGAGCTGGACACACCGGTGTCCTGCTAGCTGGTCCTACTGTCTGAAGCCACCTCTCACAACTTTAATAGCAAACCAGTGCTACCTGATGAGACATAGCTAGAAATTTATCAAATTAGAAAATACTCATTCAGAAAAAAAAAATAGAAAAAAAGCAATAATTCTAAAAAATATTTTCCAGGAAAAAAACAGTGGAAATCATGATCCCTCCTATGTCAAAAATAGGCAACACACATCATTCAAACACAGCCGCTAGTGCGAGTTATTTGTATACGGGCTTACCTGTAAAAGAACATTTATCTGAAGGAACTACACAATGAGACGCAATAATTCAAAATTAATCAAAATTCCAGTAAGACAAAGGCTTGGTGTTTTCAGCTGCAGCATTTCAAGGCTTGTTTTTGTGGTTTTTTTTATAGTGAACATCAAAAGGGAAAACAAAAAACTTCATTTAGAAACAACAATAACAAAATAATAAAGATCGGAGTGCAGGGAAGAATAAACATATTATCATGTTTTCCTGGGTTTTTAAACTGACTTAGAACACTGTAATGCCTTGCAAAACTATGGGTAATGATTTGAGTGTGGTAGTAATAAGTGTAAAGTATCACATTTTCCCATGTGTTTTCCTAATCATAGCTGAGTGACATGGTGGTCAATATTGCACATAATTAAATGATGAATTAGGTAAACTGAAATCAGTGCAGGTTTAAAACAACCTTCCAAGATGAACTTGCAATGTAAGTAATGAAAGGATTCAGATAGGGATAATAACATATCAGTCTAAATGCCTGAAAATAATGATCCTTTTTACAGAGGGTAGGAATGCTTTGTTCTCCCTTCTGCACCAATAAAAGTACCTGTATGACTTTTATATTGAATAGATGTATTTTATGTACAGAGACTATTTTCACATAATTAATTGCTGCACACAGAATTAGTTCCTTCTCTTGATATACAAGCCATTTTAATAATTATAAAGGGAAGTAAAAGGCATGGAGCTTTCTTCAATTCTCATAAATTAAAACCTTTATGCTGTGTTATGCATATATATGTGTGTGTGCACATCTGTTTATGTACAGTCATAACTCCTAGCAGAAAAATTACGTTTAAATAATTTGATTCCTTCACTACATTCAATATTGCTGCTATGTTTTCACATTGCATATTCATTATTATTACTGGGTGTATGACCCCATGCAAGCATATAGTTCTGTGATAAAAATATGAACATCTACAAATAGTTAAACAGATAGGATTGGTTTATTGCTAGCAGTTATGAGACTAGCAGTGTCTTATGTGAAAGCAGATAAAGTTACAGTTTTTTTTAGTTTGAAACAATATCGTTGTTTCTTAAATTAAAGATGTCTGTATATATATAATTCAAATTTTTCTCTGTACATAACCTGACTAAACTTGAATTCTGTAGAAGTAGGAAACAGAGAAATCGGGAGAACACACTATTTTTTAAGAGATAATAAATGTTTTCTGTCCAACAAAAAGCAGTAGAGGTTTTATGAGGTCTTCATAGTCTTTTGTACTCAAAATTATGTTTTTGAGGAAACAAAAACCAAATTTCACTTTGATTTAAAAATGTTTTCCCTTAAAAGATAGACACCACCTTACCTCTCCATCCTAATTGCATTAGTAGACCAACTCAGTGATGGAGGCTCTCCTGTTAGCTGCTATCATTTTTCCCTGTTGTAAGAAAAGGTACTTTTACATCACAGTCTGGAAGTTCAGGCTTCAGCGAGCAGCGCTCCAGCAACCAGGACCTGTGTGCAGCTCTTTAGCCTGGTGCTCCACACCACGTCGTTTCCCACATGGCACCTTCGTGCTTTCTCCCACAACCCGTCCCTTCACAGGAACTTCGTATACCATTCCCTTCATCAAAGGCACAAATGAGTTACAATTCCAGAGAAATTCAGAGCGGATACAGCCCAAAGAAAGACTATCTACTTTCTGGATGGTGAACACCTTCACAATTTATTTCTGGTGGGATTTTATATTAATCGAGGTTTTTATGAAGGCAAGATTCTCTATCCGTATGCAACTAACAAAAATCTTCATTAAAGATATGAAGTTAAGCACTCACAAGTTAGAAAATGCCTAAATTAGTGTTCCCTTTGCAGCCAAAGTTTACACTGCCTGTGCATATGCACTGCAAAACAATCCTTAGCTATTTTTCCCACCGGCTGTGAGCCAAATAACATATCATTCCCTAGTCCCATCTCCACGGACAGCTGAACTGCTTCAGCTGAATTTTTCCCAAAAAGACTTCCTTCAGGAAGCCATCCAGCACGACTTCTTCAAGCAAAAGGTTAATGTTTCAAACCTGAGCAAATGCAACCGGTCGTACTTTGGGTTCTCACGGAGTCTCACAGGTGGTCCCATAGGCAAGGCTGCCACCTCTTTGCAAACGGGTATATAGGCAATGAACATCCTTCGTGAGGGTTCAAAACACAGAATTCATTAGAAGAGAAAAGGATCCAGGGGCTGCCCAGCCTGCCTTTTTTTTTTTAAAAAAGGTCTTTCGGTGAAATCTTAAATGCATTATTACCCTTTTAGTTTTCCCTCTAAAACGTCACATTTCCCCCTCCTCCCTCACTGTCTGAGGGCCCCTTGTTCCCCGTCGCTTGGGGTGGCAGGTTGGAGTAGCAGAAGGTGTGCGGCGCTTATTCAGTCTTTCCAGCGGCTGTATTCCAGCCCGGGATTACTGGGGTGGTTTGTCACTAGCTATTTATTTGGGGTTTTTTGTTCCACTGTACAAGCAGCAGGAAGGGGATGGGATAAGTCATTATGAACATTAAAAAAATTAAAGTTACACAAAGTTACCTCAGGACTGAGATCACATGTCACGAACCTAACGCATGCAGCTGCTCATGACACCACCTGAATGACCGTTACCCCCCGCCCGTTTTGAGATGTGCCCCAGACGCTATGACGCCCATTCAGCCGCGCCGACCCGGCCCGCGCCGGCCTATTTCCTGCCTGATCTCAGGACAGAAAATGTGCCTCTGCGCAGCGAGCCCGGCTGCCGCCATTTCACAGCCTCTGCTCCTGCTTGCTCTTTCCTTCCAGGCGGGGCTTTCAGCCTTATACTCCTGTCCCATATTCACAGCACACCGATAGCCAAAGGCAGGCAGGTTTCTCAGCCGTTTGAGCTAGGAACATGATCTAAAGTCCTGCCCCACGTAACACAGCCTAATACGAGGTCTGTATTAGATTACAGGAAAAAGACTTGCAAGCAAATCTTATCTCTTTTGCAATTATTAAATCTACTACTAAGTAATACGATTGCGTATCATTTGTATATGACTTTGATGTGAGATTGCATATAACCCCAGCACTCTAATTCCACTAGAATATAGAACCAAATTGGCCGATTTCACCCTATACTTATTTCTTTGATGTTCATTTGAACCGTGTGCATTTATCATGAGCCGATTTCCTGAAGGAATGCAAGGCCGTCTCCCGAACGCCATTACACACGCGTGCCGGCCTTGCACAGCCTCAGGCCGCACTGACACTGGGGCTGCTGCCGCATTATTTGAAGCTGGATAAGGTACCACCCCGCTGCACATGGAGCGGGAAGTGTTGGTGTCTCCTTGACTTGTTTGGGGTGGTTTTCTTTTCTTTTTCTTTCCGTCACCATGAGAACAGAATCAAATCCACGGCTGAATCTTTCTGCAGATTTAATCATGCTTCCCTTGTTTTAATTGCAATTTTAAAGCATATTAATACCTATCTACATACCTATCTTTATTGAACCAGCTCAAATTAAGTAACGTCTTGCCTTGAACAAGGTATTTCAAAGCAGATAAAAAAAGAAAAAAGTGGTAAGTCTAATGCTTCAGAAAGTACAGCTGTGGCTGCGGCGCGGTACGCTGCTGGCAGCGGTCAGACGGCGCTTTGCTGAGGACATCCAGATAAGGGATTCTCGTCCAGCTCCTCGTGGTTTTCACAGTTTGGACTCTGAACTTTTATAACCTGCTGTTGCACAAACTGGGCTCTCCCTCCCAAGAAACCACTACTTAAGCAATGGAGACACAGGTCTGAAATATATCCAGCAGTTTTACCTTCAGGGCATGAGAAATAAATATTGCTCTATTGACCAAGCATACTGCCACGGCGTGTGACGGTGGCGAGGAGGCCAGCTTGCTTTGATGGAAGCTGAACGTCAAAGGAGTTATCTGCCCTTCAGACCCTTAACAATACAGCACTCCATTCTCCGAGGGCTTTTGCATCTCAGCTATAAAAGCTCACAGGGCTTTTTGCGGCTGAGTTTGAATCATATTTGAAAAATGAAAACCATGTGAGCCTCTTTGTCTATTTTTACTGCTGTACCATTAAACATCCGTAGGTTGTCCTAAGTGGGTTTACTGACATATAACTGAAAGCAAATCCCTTTATCTGCCCACCAAGGATAATGACATTAAGCTGAGTTGATCACCGTTAAAAAAGATCTCCATGGCTTCAGTGCCCAAGTATATTCCTGAACGTTCAAGAGAATCAAAAGTCCCATTTCTTTGCACATTAAAAAAAATAAGGGGGAAGGGAGAGCATGGCATCATGGCATCGACACAGAGGACAGCACTTGAATTTCTACACCAAATAATAAGTGGAAAAATAAAATAAACTGTATTTCAGCCATCTTTGAATTCTGAAGTGTAACGGGAAGTTGAACTTTATATAAACCTCTATCACACCTTTCTGGTAATTTCAGAAAACATTTTTCTGTTAAAATACAATAAAAATATATGAGAACTAGGTGTTAGTAAAATGAAATAGTTCAAAGAAATTCTCACTAGTGCCTTCTGGACTCTGTGTCTCTTTCTACACCTACTAAGAATCCCAAGATCCCAGAAGGAAAACACAATGTGGATAGTCAGGGAACGTCCTGCTCTTGGCATTTTACCCTCAGTGCGACGGTGACGCAATGAATAGGTTATGAGACCATTAAATACAGCAATAAATGAAACTTTTTCAGCTTCTAGGGAACACACAAACTTATTATGTACTACCCAGTTGTGACTGAATAACAATTTATTCCCATTACTAATATTTAAAAAATAACCACAGTTTGGTTTTCAATGAAAATGTTCATTTTCATTATTTATCAAATTCTCTTGAGGCTGCCTCAAAAAATCTCATTCTGTCTAGCTTTTTCTAACCACTCCACAATTCCAGCTTTTCCCTTCTGCTTAGAGTGCCATAACATTTTTAACTAGAATAATTAAAGTTAGTTATGTTTCTCACATAGAGTTGTGAATAAATTGGAAAGATATGCAGTCTGGAGAAATGAAGCTGAGTGGAAGCTTTGGATGTTGGCATAACAACATGTAGTTTTGAGGAAGACATTTGTGATTCTTTGTTGTGTGAAAGACAATAAAGCCTTCTGATGGGTTAATTTATAGCTTTGGGATCTTTTTAAAGAACAAAGTAGCTATATTTATGTTTTTTCACGATGTCTCAAGAAGACATTTGTCAGGTTAGTCGTTTAATGCATCAGGGATTTTGTTCACATATTAATAAATATATAGTAACTGCAAAGATTTTTATAAATATTTGTCAGGTCTTTGTGGCTATAGGAAATTTTTTAATGCAAAAATTATGTTAAATATAAATAAATTTAGTTCTGTCCTGTCAAACAAACTGGGCAGAGTCAAACAAAGGGGCAGAGCTTCAAACTGCAAATGTACATTTTTAATGTCACACAAAGAAACAGCCAGAAAGGTATGGAGCCTGTGCACTGTACAGCATTTTTTCCTGCAACCCCTGCATTGTTTTGGTAAATAGTTTGTTAAATAGTGGCATGTTGCCTCACACATGTTGCCTCACACATACGGAGTTATTAGCTAACCTTGAACAAGTTTTGCATAAATTAATATATCTGGGGGTAGGGGAGGGATCTACTTATTCATCTTCCCCAGATAAGCAGAACTTTCCTCATGACCATAGCTGGAATGGACTCCCAACTAGTAAGGATGAGTCCCTCTCATGCAAGCTGAAGAGGTCATCCAAACCCTCCTTTCTTCTTGATGGCAGAACTTGAACATACTGTCTTCAGCACAAGTGACATTACCGAACATCGTTGTTTTAACCCTACTCACACCTCTATTTTTATCTTAAGCAGGCTGTGTGGTTGTGGTCTGTCATGTTTACTTGAGGCATTACAGCAGGACTAGCAGACACATTGCACTCATGAAAAACGGCAATGATGTGAGTCATCGCTGCTTCGTAGCAGAGTCATTCACTGCAGCTCACAGCAAGTGTAACTCATTCCCAAATCAGAACAAGCCACTCTAAACTGGTAGCAGAGTTTATGGCAATTTGCAAAGACATTGGAGACTCAACTTTTAGAGAGCGACTACTATCATTTCTCATTTTCTTTGCAAGAGGTAAGAAATGTTTGTTAATATTGGGGAGAAGTAAAGAAAAAATATTAGCAAGCACAGCACATAAAATTCATTAAATCGGTAGCACAGTCCCACGTCCCCCTCATGTTCTCACTGTTGTTCCTTGCAGGGAAAGCAGGTAAGACGCAGCAAAGCTGGTCTGATTCCCTTGGCCAAGCAGACCCTCCCAGTGAGAGGATGGGGCTGCAAGTGCTGTCGGGCACTGTCCCCAAGAGGGCTGCTGTCCCCACAGCAGAGAGCTAATTCTGTTCAGCATGTTTCCAATCAGAAATTTTCTCAGAAAGGTGACAGTTACAATGCCTGTCCTTGTGCTCGTTGGTTTGCACAGCGGACAGGCTGAGGGGACTGCAACTGTGAATCTGCAGTACTAAGAACACGGTGTATTGCATTATCCTCAGTCCTCTGCCAACGTGATGGGTAGCGGTTCTCGGTTCGTTCATTCTGTTGGAACGCAAGAGTTCTGCATCACTTCTTATTCTGAAAGACATCGTATATTGATTTGGCTCCCAACTAGTTATGAACAAAACAGCGGAGGAGATGGGCATTTCATAGTCCCAAAGACAAGCAGTAGAGATGGCCAGCTGGGAGAAGGAACTGTGATATAAAAGCGTACCAGAATTGTAACAGTGTAAGACCTCATTACTTCTATCATACGTCCCCACCACCGACACAGAAAATACAAAGCAATTAGAAAGGGAAAGAAAGAGGCAGAAAAACTAGAGGAGAGATGAAAAATAGAAATTACAAGAGAGTTTGGCAATAAGAGTGCTGATTAAAGTGCTAGGGGTAGCTTTTCCTCTCTTTATGGGTTTGTTCCCCTAATAGTGTCTTCTGTAGTAGGCTAGGAGTACAGATTAAGCTATTTTTCCATGTGAATAAAAATAATTGATTCAGTCTCAATGTAGGCACCATTTGAATTTAATAAATCTGAATTTGAAGGGGCATTGTTACTGCATTGGGATATACAGAACCTGAACCTAGGGTCTCCTCAGAAATGCATTCCACTTTCATGGAAGTGAAATGAAAAACAAAGTTTCTCCCATATTGGGTAGTAGAATATAACGTCAGAAATACCAGCAAAAATCACCCAGCCTTGCTTTGATGTCTCTTCCAATTCACAAACGTAGCAATACTGCTTTCCACAGAAAATGCTAACGTCCTTTGAATTTATTTAGACTTTTTACTCCTGTGTCCTTACCTCTCTCTGAGACTGCTACACACTAAGTGAACCCCGTGACATGGAATTACTGACCACATTGCAGGTGGATTTTATTAAGTTGCCCAGGGCAGGAAACCCAAGCGTCTCCAGCAAATGAGGAATTCCTGCTCTGCTCCTGAGAGCTGTACCTACCTTCCACGCAGGTTTGTTTGAGAGACTTCCTTGCTCTGACTTCACATAGTCAATAAGGCCTGAAGTAAGTGGGAAAATTTATAATTAGTAATTACTCTCAGGTGACCTCAATATCCCTGAGGATTAAGGGTCCCAAGTAGAGTGCCTTACTGGAGCTGCCCTCTGGGTAGCATGTTCTCACAGAATTGTATTTCAGGTGAAATGTTCTATTATTAAAAAAATAATCTACTACAGGAGTGAATTTTTCTCCTTTTCCACAATGAAAAAAAATCCATATTTGGCTCACCATCCTGGCCTCAGAATAAACTTTCTCGTACTGGCCAAAATATAAATAAGATATTTCACCTACCCCGGAAATTGCGTGGCCGATCTGCTGATCGTCCACTCCACCCAGCCTCACGAGGACGTCCGCACACCACGGCAGCGGGGCTCAACAACGTCCCCCGCCGCCAAAGGACGTCCACAGGCCGGTGGCTGACACTGCTGAAGCGTCACAGCCTGACCACAGAAGCATCACCCAGCAGACCATGGGGAGCGCTGACAAGTGGGATCTACCTGCAGCGTAGACCAGCTGGGGAAGCATTGCCGCATCCTCCTGTCTCCTGGCAAGAGCACGATCACAAAGAGTGACTCTTCCGGCTGGGATTCTGCTGGCATGCATGTGGCACCGTCATGTAACCCACTCTGTACACTTTTCCTTGTCTTCAGCCAAGTTTTCTTCCTTCTTTGGAGATACGGATTAAGATAGGGACGTACGGACTAAGCTCACCCATTCAGGCCACGGTACTGGACTCTGTCAAAAGCTATTTTGAAATCCAATAAGGCTACATCTGTAACTTTCCCCATCTGTTCTTTGCATCATTTCCTTGAAAATAAGTTTACCAGACAACATCACACTTTAGATTTTTACCTTTTATTAAGTTATACTGGCTTGGTTTTGTCATCCAGGATTTTTCCAGATGTGTGATCTCACTTAATAACTAACGTATCCAGGATCCAAGTCTCGCGCTAGCACTGAGATCAGACTCAAACATGTACTTTCGATAGTCTAACATCATTCTTGATTTTGTTCTATTTTATTCACATCTCCAAAGCTTTTTCTATGGAAACAAATAAAAATCGCATGCAAATAACAACTTTGAGTGTCATAGAATCTTTGGGTTGGAAGGGACTTTTTAAGGTCATCTAGTCCAACCCCCTGCAGTGAGCAGGGACATCTTCAACTAGATCAGATTGCTCAGAGCCCAGACGAGCCTGATCTTGAATGGTCCCGGGGATGGGGCAATATCATCAACAACTCCTAAAAATCTATTTAAAATTACTGCTTTATCATATTTCACTGCTGAACAGTTACACTGCACAATTATTGCAATTGGGTATTGCTATGGAACACATGCAGTGCACAGACACATGCATATTGGGTTGAACCCCCTGTTATTCACTCCACAGCTCTGAAATTAAAATGACATTTCTAATTTTCATAGCTGAGAAAGAAAAATGAATTAAGAAAAATATGGCAGTATGTATGACCGTACAACACTAATTACTATACTGGCAGGAGCCACCGGCACTCATATACAACCTTAACAAGGCTTTGACTCAGAATGTTGTTTTTCTAGAACATTATCACCCTAAAATCAGTCCGTTTTCATGAACTACTGACATTTTAGCATTAGCAGGACTACGCACAGCACAAACTGGTGACCAAAAATGAGTGTATAGTTTATTGATGTAGCAGGTGATATTTCATTATTGGGCTATCAGTATTACAATAATTCATTTGGGCCTTTTTTTCTTCCCTTTATCAAAATATCATCCTCTTAAATCAGTTACAGTGAGTTGGATAAGTCTTAATAAAGAAGAGGTACACAAGTTGTAAGAATCATCCCTGCTTAATTACAGAAAAAAATCGCAGTTCCTGCTTGATGACCTGAAGTGTTTTAAAAAGGAAAGTAACTTTTTATATATGAATGATGCTAACTTTCATTTGACAATTGCTCTTCCTTTTTTAAAACAGAAATATTTGAAATAGTTTACAAAAGTTCAGGGGAGAAACCTGGTCCTCCTATATACATTTGCAAATCATCTAGTGCATTCCTTAGAGATCACTGAAAGCATATAAACTATTTCTTGGGAAATAAACTATTTCCCAAGGAGACATTCATGTGAGCAGAAATACACCAGCCAAACATGGTGAAATGTGAACATTTATTTGGGAGTGAAATGAAGCAATGAGTGATATTTTGTGGGATTAACTTGTGTCAAGTTGCGAGTTATTTGGTAGAAGGAAGTAATTTAAAAATATATCAGTATTTCTTTAAGCACTGAACGATTTACTATAGCTCTGTCAAACCTTCTAGAACTGGAAACTGTTCCATCAAAGTCAATGTGAACTCTGCCAGTGAATTCAAGAGGAACAGGCTTGCAGTAAGCATACCAAATAAAATATAATAGTAAACATTGCAAAATCTTTTTAAATCATTTTACTGGTTCTGTTGCACTGAACCAATAAAACACCACAGCAAGGATTATAGTCTCTCACTAGAGTGGATTAATGATTTTTTGGAAGCTAAGATTACTGAAAACACATGTACAAAGAGTGACCCAGGCACCATAGATGGCTCGCCCCAAGAGGAGGTGCAGAGGAGGTGTTGGGCCGACACACGAAGCTCACCCCTGAGCTGCAGCTACGACCCTTTCATCTGGCAATCTTCAAATGGACAACAGTAGAGAATGATGACTTGTGACTTCTCTTATGCAGTTGATTTTAGAATTTTTTTTTTTATTAAATATTTTTTCTTTAAAAGTGATTGCATTTCTTTCTTGGGGATTTTTTCTACATTTCTCGAGAGTCCTTGCCATTTGCACAATGTGAGGTCTTGCATGATGGTTGTGTGGAAGTGAGAGGCAGAGGATCACTGAAGCAGTAAGGTGTCATTTATATCTTGTCGACTGAGATACCTTAGACTTCTTAACTAAAGTGACAGGAGTTTTTTATGGTTACTTTCTGAAGATCTCAGTAAGAAGAAAACGAATTTTTTTTATTCCAGCTTTTCCCCTAAAAAATTTTACCATTGCTCTTCCATGTGTTATTAGTCTGCAAGTTTCTGATTCTATGGATTTCAATACAGCAGTAAAAATTATCTCCCTGTTAAATGTATTTGCAGAGAATCATATAACACGTGGGTGCATTTGGAGGAGATAAATCTGAAGGAGATGATTTACTTTACATCAGGTAAAACTTTATACTGCCATCACATTCTCTTAAAAATCGCCCCCTCTCTTCTGGGAGAGGACGTAGAACCATACATGAGCAATTTTAGTGTGCTCTGTTAAATTTTAAGAGCCAGGATGTGCAAAAAGAGTATTTCGTTTGGATTGCTTAAAGATGAAATTAAAGGGTATCACTGCTGATCTCCTACAGTAGCAGGCAACATGGGCTCGAAGAAGGGCAACTACAAAGAACTGCAGACATTAGAAGTTTAGAGTGCACCGACAATTTTGTCAGAAGGCACAAGTCTGTTGACAGAGTAAGCCCAGCAACCAGAAATCCTGTTTCATCAGCCACAAATACAGATGAGATTACAAACTGTACTGATGACAAGCATGACTTGGGACACATCTTGTGCAAGAAACATGAAATAATTTAGGTTGGAAGTGATCCTGGAGGACATCATGTCCAAGCAGAGCAAGGCAAGCTTTGAAGGTGGTATCACCTTGTGCTTTTGAAACTTGATGGTACGGGTTCCTGGAGTTTGCCACCATGGAAAGAAAAATCTTGCCCACTACAGAGAGGCAGAAGGAACAGACGAGGGCCTTAGACATTGTCGCCACTGCAGTGGAAAAATACCAGAGAAAGAAAAGGGAAAACAGCAGAGAAGGTCACATCACCCACGTACCAGATGAATGCATCAAGGTCAAGGTCTCATACTCACAAAGGGACTCGGTTGTCATGAGTTAAGCAATAACCAGACGCCGGGGCTCAGCACAGTTTTCTGTAGAGGGGTGAGCACTCCAAACACGCATTGCAGTCATGCTCCTTCCCTGCTGGGGGATCAGGCACACTGTTTTTTGCAAACCAGAATACCTTCAACACAGATGACAGATGTCAAATTACTGTTTTAGGAAGCGGGGGTTGAATTGCTTCAGGCACTCACGGATTAAAGCACTGCTGCCTTCGTCTTCCTCTCATGACTGTGTTACATAGACCAGAAGGAGCAATGGATACCATGTGGTGTTTCAGGCATCTGCGGAACTTAATGGATGAAAATTAAGGCACCCTAGAAACTACCAGAAGTCACTGCTCGTCAGGGATTATAAAAATTAAAAATTGGAATCCTGAAATGGAATTTGGACCTTATCACTTGTCAAGTCTCATTGCAAAAGTTTCGCTCCAGGCTACCAGGCTGCGTTGCATGGACTATATTAAGTTCTCCTGCTGGAGCCCTCAATTCCACACAGCTCTGCCTTCAGCGCGTCTAGAGCAAAAATAGGACTGAAACATGTAATCCAATTAAGAAATTGTTTCAGATGACAAATATCTGAATTTATAACTGATAATGGAATTTATTTATTTTTTGCTGGCTTCAGAAGAAGATAAATACACACATACAAACTTTGGCTGGGAATGGTAGCTCTTCGGTAGCTATGTTTTACTGATAACAATTTTTTGCCTCAAGTATTTTAACTTGTCAACATACTACTGGCAGTAGATTTTTAAAAAAGTGAAATGGATTTATCTTTGCAAAGTTCTGTAGCAAGTATTTATTTTGCAACCATGGTGCTGAAATTAAACAGCTAGCTAGATAGATGTTTATATTCCTGCAACCACAGGATTTTTTTTTTTAAAGACTCCATGAATGTGTTGCTAAGAAACAAAGTATATCTACGTCACTCCAACTTATCCTAATTACAACCAGTTTTGTAACTGCATTTGAAATTACATTTTTAATATATAACCATTGTCCAATCACTTCAGATATCATCTTGTTTACAGGAGGCAGCAGAAAAAAGGGACAAGTGAGGTGAAGAGATTTGTTCTTAAAGTATCATCATTTCCAGTTGCTGAAATGTTCACCGGAAGCCCTTCTCCCCACACGAGGAGGGTCAGATCTGTTACGGCAAGCAGCTGTGATTGACTAGACGTTTGGTATTTTTGTGGTATTAACTCTTCTTGCAACTTGCTGCAAATATTATATTTGGTTTTTTTCTTGTTTCTTATGAATAAATTGTACTATGACATAATGTTTTAGGTTTTGCACAATTTTCAGGCCCTCTGATCAGATCCCTAGGTTTCCACCAATAGATATATTCCTCAAATGCACTGCCTATCCCTTCTAAAGATAGAACCCCCAAAAAGTCATCAGGCTACTACATTTCTCCAGAACTGGATGGGACTTTTTCCTATGGTATTTCTCTCCTGAAAAGAGAAAAAAAGAAAAAAGAAAAAAGAAAAAAGAAAAAAGAAAAAAGAAAAAAGAAAAAAGAAAAAAGAAAAAAGAAAAAAGAAAAAAAAAGAGTTAGATGGAAAAAGGAAGACCTTTCTTTTGATAATGGAAGGAGCATGGAGAACAGGGCTGGAACTATTCACATCTATGTTCTGCTGTCCTGCTAGAGTTGGATCCTTTCTGCACACTCCCTGGCTCAGCTCCCAGAAAGGTAAGCCTGGTAAGAATTTGTAGTCAGCCACAGCGCTTAAGTTACTTGAGCCAGAAACTGTGGGTCACAGGTACATATTGTATCTATCAGCATAAAAGCAGAGCACCAGCTATCTAAGGGTCAGACTGCAAATCTGTTTTGATTTGCCAGGAACTACTAAAGCGAAGTGAGAAAAAGTATGGATTACTACTTAGCAGGGAAGAACAAGTAAAATGGTAGAGAAAAACTTGCAACAGCCATTGCCTTTTCAGCCTTCACAGAAAGAAATTAATTGTGACTTATTTAGTTTAAATAACTAGGAAAGCTTGGAAAAGCCTGGAGAAAGAATGCGTTAGTCAATCTGTGGGTTACACTTACAAATTCTATAACGATAAGCAAGCATAGGTCCTGCTCACCAGCCTGATCTCCTGCCATGAAGGGCATGGGTTCACAAAACAGCTGAGTAAAGCCAACAGCTCCTTGGCAAGGGAGGTCTCATAGCCCTTCCCTTTGCTGATGCCCTTCCCAAATACTCCCCTTGCTTCACCCTTGCAAAATTTCCAGTACTGTGACATAGAGCGATCCTACTCACCGTGCCTGTAAACAACTACTCCCTCTTTTACTGCACTCTTTTTTTTTCCATTTTTGCAGGTTCAGTCAACTCACAGTGCACTCAAATGCCAAAACCAGTGCAAAGGCAGCGGCAGGAGCACGTGGCCGGACACCGCGTCCTCCCCGCTGCGGTTCAGCCAGCTCGCTCCAAAACCGCCCCAGCAGCCCGGGAAGCTGAGGTACAGCAGCCTGGCAAATGTTTGGGTGTCGAGGGGACCATTGACACTCTGAACTGTTGTATTTACAACAGAAAAAGGTCTTCCAAAGCATCCATCTGGAGTACCAATGCACTCACTGGAATGTGCGCTGTGATAGTGGTTGTTCCTTGTAGAGCATCAAACACGGTATTTTTCCCATTGTTTACCCAGCTCCAGTGTCTGAGATGAGAAGCCGTGAGACACACAAGACCTGTCACCACCCGTCCCCACGTTGCTGCATCCATTGGTAAGGAGCAACCCACCTTTGAAAAGTCATTTATATGAGAATAAAAAGCATGTTGTTACTGAACCAACCAACATAGCACTAATGTGCAATACCTTCCATCTGAGATACACGCTCGTACTGTCTGATGGCCAGTGGGTACTGGAACTCATAATTGGGTTTTCTTCCTTCCTTGCAGCTATTCCTTCTCACAAAGTAGTAAACTCAGGTTTATCTCAAGAACACAAAATGAAACTACTTACATTAAATAGCCCCTCTTTTCTCTTATCTTTGGAACACTGTCTGTTCAAGGAGTAAATACTTTCCTCAATATAATGCAGAATGACTGAATTGAAAGTCATCATTTGCTGAAACCAAAGACCAGTTTTGCCATTTTTAATGGTGGCAGATCACAGAGGTTTAAATTGAAAAGCAGCTGAATTTTTAGGTAGCAGCAAAAGTCATCATAGGTGTTGCAAATTCCCTTGGGATTTGAGTGCTTTTCCCAGTGCCCCCGTGTTGAGAACTGAATCTCATGCCAATCTATGCAGTTAAGCAGCGGTGTGCCATGTTACCAATAACATCCTGGAGGAGTGCATTGGCAGGCGAGGCCCATCTGAAAGGTCCCAACACCTTGTCCTAAAGCATTACCTTGGCTACAGAACGGGTATGTATTGCTGTTCCTGAAATCACTCCTAACGCATCAGACTAAAGTAGTAAAAATACTTACATACAAACACACAAGGTGGACACTTTGCCTCAAGAATCAGATCAAAAAGGCCTTGAACTTCGCTGTCCATCTCTGTATCTAGGTAACAAACCACAGATATTTGCCTAATCCCCGTGATGAGCAACTTGTTACTGACGCTTTCTTTGCTTCAGCAGGTTGATTCAGCCCAGGCTAGGACCTCGGTTTAGTGTAACATGCTTCCTTATGTAGCCTGCCATTGCTTAAGATCCCAATTAGATTAAAATATCCTCCCACCCTGAGGATTTCCTCGGTCATTAGTCAGAAATGAGATTCACTTTCTTCCCACCAGAACACTCGCTGCCCCTGCCTGCTCTGAAGACACTAATTGCTGCCCGGCAGCAAACGGGCAGCTCGCAACGGCTCACGGCGCTAGCCAAGCTCTGAAGGCATCAGCAGCACGTCGCGACGCAGACTGCCCTCTTCTCCCCACCTGGGCGGCACTCGGGTCCTAGTGGGAGGCTATCCCCTGGTTCTTTTATAATCTCGCATTCCATAAAGCATGTAATTTGCTAATCATACAACGCAGCATGTTGCTGGCTCTCCTGTGAGATGAAGCGCAATGATAACCAAATCACTTTCGGTGGAAACAGATCCTTGGGTGGCTGTATCCAGAGTTGCCCCTGCAGGCTACCACATCACTGGACAAGACAAAATAGTAGCAGCAAAATCCACGTTTTTTTCAGGACTCATAGTGTATATGAAACTAACCAGAGTCCGTGTAACCTGTTGGCAAATATTTGGATAAAAACACTTTAATTCCAAATACTGACCTCTCTCAACTCCACTTTTATTCGCAATTTCTAAGTATGGATCATCAGAACTTGACCTCGTCTGCCTTAGACCACCGGCTGCGCAGGGCTGCTCATGTGCCAATGAAGTGTACACACACCGACAGCTCCGATCTGAGTCCTCGCTGTCCTCCTCCCTGCCCTCACACCTGCTATCACACATGTGAACGGCAGTGGCTGGCTTCACTCCAGTGTGAGGTTTTTTGTCATAAGGATTATTTTTAGCAACTTCAGATCTCTTTTTGTTACACAAAAATATCATAACTCTCCAGATACAGTTTGATAACTTTAATGAGGTTGTTCAATTTACGTTCAATATGTATTAGTACACAAAATATAAGAAATCACATATACATTTAAACTTTTGTTTGTTTATTTTACGAGTCAACCAGTATGAACTACACGAGCTACATTTATTCACATAACATGGAACACTGATGAGCTTCATTCACCGATCAGATATCTCAACAATTTATGCACCAACAGTTTTTGCATCAGCTAAAACAACTATCTTCCATAAAGAACAAATAATTTATGTCAACAGATACATTGGCATCACATTCTATGAAATGAAAAAGCCAAACTGAGCACTGACTGAACGCTTCCAGATTTCAGCAGAACCCACGTGAAGCAACACTGCGGAGCTTATACCAGCATCAAATCTGTCCACGGTTTATCAGCTCTGTGACTGAGGAAATAAATCACATACAGAAATTCTTTAGGGTAAACTGAAAGCCATTTCATTTCATTACAGGGTTATTTAACCCATTTATTTTTCAACCTTTTTAAAACAAAAAGGAAATAGCTTTTAAAACAAAAAAAAATGCAATATTTAAACCTTTTGGGTTTTTATTTTCTGACTTAAACTATTCTCACATACAACACGAATTTGTAGTTTGTGAATAGTTTTGGTCCCTCAGGCTGTCTTTTTTGTGAATCAGTTTTTAACTACTTTGTCCAAATACATCAACTAATCACTAATATAGTTACTTGAAGTTAAGTAGGTAAAAATAACATTAGACATTTCTATCTCAAAACAATCCCTCTGCTACAAAGTCTCTAATACTCTCATTTTTGCTTCTGAACAAAGTACATTCACAAAAAACAAAGCTTCTTTTAGCAGCATTAAAGGTGAAGGGCCTCCTGTGTAAAGTCCTCAAAACTTTCTGGTACCTTCAAATACACTGAACGCCCTCAGCTCTTCAGACAGAGACCCCGCAAAAACTGAGTGTGCGGTTTGTTTTCCCAAGCAAAACCAGGCTCCCAGTGCTGTCACACACGTTTCATGTGAGACACGTGTGACATACTACAAATGAAGCAGATGTACCTCACGCGCACTTTAGTATACGCATTAGGAGAACCCTTCAAGACACTTCCTTTAGTTTTTGGGGAAAAAACCCCCACCCTACTCTTTTTAAAGACTAGCCACAGCTTTATGTGTGCTAATTCCAATAGAATTGTAAGTACTACAAACTCACCGATAGATCTAAGAACGTAACCGCAAGCGAGCTGAGCGGATCTGTCTCTGTGTTCCCACAGGGAACCTCATGTTTTATCAGTGCTTTGAAAGCGATGCTTACACTGATGAAGTTTGCGGCTCTCCCAAAAATTCATGGAACACTAAATAATTAAGAGGTCCAGTCAATGAACCAAGCAAACTAGATCATTTTATAAGCTGGGCACAAGCAAAATATCTTTTATACATCCAATTGGAAAATTCAAAGCCTAGAAACAAAGAATACCCTTGGGGAAAGGATGGTGGACTTTACCCTAGGAAGCAGTGATTCTGCAAAGGATTTGGGGTTATCACTGGTAGATACAATCTACCCCTTTTAAAAAACACCTTGAAGATCACCTTCGCACTTGCATGTGTTCTTAAGAAGCCTGCTAAGGTAAAGGATTGGTGGGGAGTATTATAAGGAACCCTGTTCACTTTAGTACCTGGAAGGGAGAAATGCAGGATAATTTATCATTCTACTACCAGTTTTGGAAGGGATGTATTCTAAAATGAATTAAAACATTCAAGTGCATCTTTTGGAGTAGCAATATCAAACCGGTAAGCAACAAGAGCAAACCACTCACAATTTAAAACAAATGCCAAACCACTGAGCCTTGGAATTCATTTTAAGGTATTGCCCGTATAGGAGCATTGCCTCCATCACCTCGTCTTACACCATGTTCAACTTTATTGCCCTGTAGAGCCAAGCGGCTGTAGGTTTATTTGTTTGGAACTTACTGGTGACTCAGATATTGCTGCAACCTTCAAAGAATTCTTGATGGAGCTGAGTTCCCACATGTTTAAGTTTATGATGTGCACGCCACAACATCCCCTTGTGATCTTGTACAGGTTTTTAAGTACAGCTTTCCGGAGAAGAATGTACACCCAGGGATCTAAAATCTGATTCCACGTTGCCATTCGGAGAGCAAAAAGTATTGTTTCACAGGTCTCCTTTGAGCGACCCTCATTTATCCCAATTCTGGCCATTGTCACCTGAAAATAGAACATTTTAAAATTATACATCAGAAATATACACTAAGAGAGCGTGTAAATGAGTGAAATCGTTTCAACATTTTCTCTCATCTTCATACTTTCACAGCATCAGTGCATCCCAGTTGCAAAGTAAATACTTTCAGGCATGTAGCATTTACCATCCTAGAAATCCTCTTAATGTTTTACATAGGACGTACATGTGTCTGCTGAACTACGTCTGCTGAACCTTGAGCAGAGGATGGCAACCAGACAGAGAATACCCTCCAAAGCCAGGGACTGACCTCAGCAAGGAATAAAAGCTTATCCAGAATTTGAGCTAACAAAGCATGCCAAGACTGTTGTAGGGATGGATTTTTTCAAGGATAGAGGCCACTGGTAGATCAGAACACTTTTATGAAAAGTATTTATTTTTCCACATTTTCCAAATTAAAGTCTGCATAAGGAGTACAGCACCTTGATTTCATCAAGAAGATCACACATTTTAAGCTGCAACAGAACACAAGTTATTGACACCAGAGGGTCTAGAGGTTTCTAGGAAATTGAAACCATGGTGACAAAGGCCACCGATACCTCTCCTCTTGCCAAAGGAGACACAGAGGGTTTCATTCACCTTTGGAGGTGCAGCACATGGACCAGCACCAATGCCGCCAGAGCCGATAGTTCCACGTGGGTGGAGGCGTTAGTCTCCCAGTGCAGCTCAGCAGGATTGCTTCTGGTGGCGGTTGCTCAAGAGCTGCACCAGCCCGGTGAGTTGTGGCTGGCCTCCAGGCTTTGCAGGGCTGCCACCTGAGCTTTGAAATACCAGCCCCAGTAAAACACATGCCGCTGGGGCTCCCGCCCTGCGGAGACCTCCTTTGTAGGCTTTCTGCCACGGAGGTTTTGTAACCTGAGTTCCTGTGTGAGGAAAGCCTGACTCTGCAAAGCCAGGAATCTGCCAGAGGACGGTAAATTATCTCTGTCTATTACCGATGTTAAAAGCACATGAAGACTTTTTTGGTAGAAAGATGAAACACTGTAAGGCTTTCAGTTCCAAAACCTTTAAAGCGATACAGTTATTTAACTAAGAAACAGGATATTTTACAACTGATGCTATGGGTACACTGATTTATTGGGCCATGAGAGGTAGGTTCAGTCTGTCCGAGTGCAGAGGGTCATATTTTCACAAAGATACATTGTAACAACAACAACAAAATACTAAAAAATAATAATGAATAAAAAGAGAAAACCACCGCTCAAGATTCCAGCAAACCAATTTTACTCCTTTTTAAATGCTCCTCTGTATTCCTAGGCCCTACCTCCAGCTTGCAGGTCACCACATCTAGTACAAACCTGAGTGGAACAGAGAGATGCATAAAAGGAGACTGCACTTGTTTGATTCAGCATTTGATGGAGCATTTCTGCATGGACGTCTATGGGAGAGCGAAGAAAGCCCCTAGGAACTTTCCTAAGGAAGCTGGTAAGACTGGTAAAGCACAGCTGGGAACCGGTGCAAGGAGGAGGAGGAATGTCTGAGCACCGAGCCAACACAAACACTTACAAGCCAGTTCCCTGAATCTGCTTTTCACCCCACAACCGTTGGGCACATTCCTCTGACATCAGCAGCCCACCCAAACTCGGCTTCTGCGCGGGATGTTTTCTCAGGACAGTCCTACGTTTTATTTATTAAAGGTTCAACACCACAAGCCAAACCCGGATGAATACTCCTTACTCCTGCAAGTAGGACTGGGCAGCAAAAGGCAGCACAGCAGAGCTCGTAGACCAATGCCCTTACCCGATATACTGCATGCTTGCCTCGCTACAGACACATAGCTTCCGAACCTGCTTTTTGTTGTACTTCAAAATTCTGTTTGTTGCTCTTCTCTCGCATTCTGCAAAGTTAATAAACGCCAAATCCATTGAAATTTCATGCCCGGAAGAGGTAGCAGTAGATGCTGACATCTAGGAAAACTAGCTCCAACCAGATTTTGTAAAACTGTATTATTTTCTCACATGTTACCTAACAAACTTGTGAGATTCCTTTCCCTTTAGTAGTAACCACCTCTAAGTGAATCCATTCGTTTGCTGTTCAACTTGCTGGCTCAACATAAAGCACCCCTGTTTTCATCATGGACTTACATGAAGTAAGTCAGGACAACAAGGAAATTTGATACATAATTTTATGGATTCTGATACTTGGAGAAGCTTCACCTAGAACATCAAAGTTACCTCTTCTGAACCCTGGACATACAAAAAATATCCGAACTCACAAGCAGCAAGTAGAACTTATGTACATAGCTAAATGCTTAAGAAACTCAGCTGTGAATCCCTGTTTTGGAAATAATAAGATAAAAACTACATTATGTACAAATCAAGTTTCATAAAATAAGAATTTTCTAGCCATATTACTTATATTCCTGGGGAGTGTTATGCAGAAATTAAAAAAATGTTTCCTTTCTTGTATCGCTAAAACCAACACAAAATGATATCCCAACTTTCTGAAGTTCTGAGAGGCTGGGATTTCCACATAGGCCCAGACTACGACAGAGAATCTCAGTCCAACCCTAAGCATGAGCATTTTTATCCTAAAACACTTGTGACAGAGCAGTAGTGACAGATGTCTGTGGGTATGAAGTGAGAGACCTTCTCACCCTCCAAAGAGTCTGCACTGCACGGGCAGCTCTCCCATGTCTTCTGAGAAAACACAGAAGAAAACTGCAAAGACAGGGCAAAGAGGAGACCACGTCCTGGCTAGTGGAGTCTTTCTAAAGTCATCTGGTGATTTCTAGAACAAACCCCTAAATTCCAGCTGAAGAGGGGTAGAATGGAGTGAGGCCAATATAGATTATTTTTCTATCACATTTTCAAGGTCAATTTTTTTATTTAAATTTAAAGTCTTAAAATACTATTCCAAAGCCAGTTTGCAATCATAAATGATAAAAAGGCCTAATACGCTGCCCGCTGTTTAATACAGGACTCCATTGAAGCGAAACAAGCAGACAGTCTGTATTTGCTCCCTGGGCACCAGAAAGTCGTGTCACTGAACTGGCACAAGCCACCAGCTCAGAAACTGCTTCCCGCAGTGCCAAGCTGACTTCTGAGAGCAGGACCTCCTCTGTAGGCACAGGAAGGACGTTCCTCTTCTTATTATTTGTCTAATACTGTTCAATAATTACTTCAAAGTCAAGAAACCAGTTCAGAGCGACTTTTTTTTTTTTTCGTTCCCTGTAGGTCCATCAGGTTAGTATGATGAAGGAATTCTGTCCTCTGTAGCCAGCAGTACCCAAGTGGGGAAGCCGGAAGAGGCAACGTGATTGCATCGCATCTAGTTGTCTTTGCTCTCCACAACTGAATTTAATATTCATGCAGGTTCAGCAGTAAGACTCAAAAAATTAATCCCCAGTTGGTAAATAATAAATGTAACTCATGACATTTTCTAACACATTTAGAAATGTAAAAATCCAAGTAGCGTTTTGATGAGTTATACAATGTTTATATGAACACAGCTGTAGTGTGTGTCCCTGGTTTGCAAAAAAATGAAAGTCTCACATGTTTTAACCAGCACAACTCAAACTTCCGTTAGGAAAATAACTACAAAAGCATAACTGTAAGTGACTTTTTAAACCAAGGCTGCCTGCTTGTAAGATATAAAGTTACTCTGACTCATATTAGTCCTTGATGGTTAAAGGAAAGACCTGGAAATTCCCTATCCCTAAAAATAAATACAGAGAAATCAAATTCGTGTCAAGCAAGGACTTGACAGGTACATTAAAATTCTCCATCCTTTTTGTCCAATTTTAGGTTTCACTAAAACCAAAGCTCACTTTGCAAGATCCAGAAAGTCTGATGGGAAAGTTTTAAAAACATTTTGAAATTGTTGACTTCTACAATTTTGCAGCTAGCAGCTAGCTCCAGAGAATTGCCATTTCCTTTAGGGACAAAGCTCAGCGCAACAAACTGCAAAAAAATTGCTCCAAAGCTTCACACCACTCTCCAAATATAAACAGCATGTCTTTAATTTCCCTTCCAATTGGATCTCAATTACATGAGAACAACTAATAAGCTAAATGGCAGTGCTGCTTAGTCACATTCCTGTTAGTACTCAAGGACAGCCAGTCAAAACAAGCAGCAGACTTCACAGCTAGTTAGGAAATCACGCGAACCGTAACGCTACTTTGAGGCATTTCAGCACATAGGCCTTGCATCCAGGTTCTACCCTCGACTTCAGGAAACGGGACAAACCCAGCCGCCCAGAGATTGACAGGCAAAGCAGAGCCCACGGGCCGGTTTTGTTATGTGTAAATAAATATCAGAAATTCTCTTCCTCTGTAGCTCAGCCTTCAGGCTCCATTTCCCTGCGGGAACCTTGCAGACCCTCCCAGACCTCTTCCTCTTCCTCTGGATTTCATTACGAGCAGTTCTGAGAATTCCCATTGATGGAAGGAAGTCCATGGGTTTTTTCAGTATTTGCAGGGTACTTCTATTTCGTCACTGATGCCTATATGGACCCCAGAGGTGTACATCCCCTTCTCCCAAACCACACAGGACTCAAGGCGGTATTCTACTGACTATGTCCCACCCCATGGAAACAAAAAATATACAATTATTTTGAATTTCCAGAAGTTTTTGGAACTTCATTATTCACACATGCTACAAAAGAAGCTGCAGCCTGCTAGAAGCAAGAGGTGACAGAAGATGATGCTTTGTAGCACTCTATAAATACAAAGTTTAAGAAAAAAAATTTGCAAAAGAGGTAGAGAGAAATCAAAATGTATCTATCTTCACATTTTATTTACCATTTCCTATCTCCTAAGAACAGCCCTTAAAAAGAAGCACTGACAGCAAATTGCCTATATCATTGCTATGTAGATATTGCAGTATATAAACCAAGCATTTGTTGCAACAAAGCTTGAGTACGCTTCATTTTATTTTTATGTGATTCTCTACCCATCAGTGTGAAAGCAAGGGCTTCCAAGAAAAGGACGTGGCACGCCACTTCTGCCATCAAAATGTTAATACACACACTGTACTACTGATGCCACATAATGCTTTTTATGTCACAGATCTGCAACACGTTTTTCCCCTAACGTTTTCCTTTCCCTTTTTAAAAGAAGAACATCCACCATACCTTCAACTTGTATAGACCAGATGAACATTTGGGCTAGCAAGTAAATTTTAACCGAGCATAATGATTTTGTATTTTAAGCATGTGTACTTAAAAAGGAATTGGAAAAGAAAAAATGTGTTACCAAGTTTTCCTCCACATTGAAGTCCAGAGGGTACTTAAAGAGGATACATAATACTTCCATGAGTAAAGTTTTGCAGGATCAGCTCTTGACAAGCGGCAGCAACATAAGGGAGTCCCCTTTTCTCCCATGTACACCTCTGTGAAAAAATAATACCGCCACTAAAAATTAACAACGGATCTGCTGGGTCACTGTTCAGTTGGGGAAAAATCTGTGCCTACCTCCCAAAATCAAGTTCTAGTCCAAAACAGGTAAATCAAGGATGGTAACTACTACCTGCCATGATATGCATCCTTAAACATGCAGGTTTGCTTATTATCCTGTTAAAGGCAGGTAGTCTGAGAAAGTCCTTTCCCCTCTCAGGGCCGCAGTCTCTCTCGGGAAACACAGAACCCAAACAAGAAAGAGACAGAAAAAATTCGGGTGACCAGAGGGAGCTGAGGTTGCAAAAACATTTTGTAGAAGTTTACTGAGCCTCCATGTGCTCCATACTTAGCCCCCTTTAAAATGGAGCTGCATAAATCTTTTGGAGGTACTGTAAAAATAAAGACACTCGGAGCTCAGAGGTGTTCCCAGAGCACTGCTGCTGTGATAAAAGTCAACAAAGTCGAGAGCAAATAGGAAAACACAACCTTCCACAGGAAGCCAGTGAAAGGGGGTTCTCATTTTCCTTCTCAGGCAGAGTGGATTCTGTGGGCAGGCGATTTCTCACTGGGCAATGACACTGTGAACACGGTACCGCTCAGGGTACGCGCGCCTTTCCGCACGTTGGCAAGATCAAAGCCTTGAAACGGTAGGTCCAAGCACCCCTCTGAATTGGCGGGGCAGATCCCGCACCAACTGCGCGCCACAGGAGGGACCGCAGGATAGCAGCATATCTAAGGCCATGACATTAAATTAAGGCTCTGTGGGCGTTTGCCACCCAGCAGCTCCGCTCCGTCTGACCTCGCCGCGTGAGCCCTCCTCGCAGAGGCTGCTCGGTTCTTCCGAGCTTTCTGCTGCCCTCACGCAGGCTCAGGTCTGCCGAGGACCCACAGTCTATCGCGCCCCATTACTGCGCCGTTAGAGTGAAGTGCGACATTTTCGCCATCTGTGTTTTTACAGCTTTAAGCAAAATATTTATGGGAGGCAATATACTTGCCGAACAAACATTTGGAAACATCATTGGAAATGAGATTTTTATGTATGCAAGAATTTGTCAAAATTACAAAAAAAAAAAGTGCCATGACATTATACTCACTATTTATATTTTATTAACTGCCTTTGGCATTATCATGCTCTATATAAGGCAGGAATGCAATTAGGAAGTAAGCCTCATAAAGAGAAGGATTTCTTTTGTGTGCATAAACTCACGAACATTAACTGAAAGTGAAGCTTTTATTTTCTGTCAACTGTTTCCCCTTAGACACTACATATTTGCATCTAGTTTGCAGTAACATCAATTCAGGCTGGGCTTGAACGAAGCATTCCAGGTCACCTCTCCCTATTTCTCTGAAAGAATCCAGATATTCCTGTCTTGGATTGGCAGTCGTTTTTTCTTCTTTCCTTCACCCTCTCAAAATTAGAAATACTTTGGTTCAACTAGCAATGTAATTACTCTCACAGCTTAATTGATTAACTCATTTGAAAGGAAAGCAGAATGGATATGGACAGAGAAGAGTTTAGCGCTGAAAACAGTAGATGACTCACTTCATAATGAAAACACACGATGTCCGTATCAAAGTCAAATAAACAAGCTGTTTCCTGAGCTGCATGTTTCAAAGTTACAAGAAAGCCTGCTTCCACAGAGCAAGGAATGTATTGCTGCCGAACAACAAAGCCTATAACAAAAATCTCTTGTCAAAAAAAAATTAATTTTACAGATAAAATTAAAATATTCTTTACCTAGCAATGGTGACAGAAACTTTACAGGACAACTGCTAGACCTCTTGGGACCAGAAAACAATAGAGGATTTTTAATATTGCATAATAAGGACCATCCTGAGAAAAACATTCAAATCACGTAAGTATTTAGGGACGCTGTGTACAAGTATTTAAGGACTACATGCATTCAGGATCCATTCATCTTTCCTTTAGGGTCAGTTGGGTAAAGCTTCAAACCCTGGAAATGTGCTATTACTTCTTTTTTATTGCTTTGCTTTTTCAGGTTTTCACACTCATTTGGAAAACAATCACATTTTATTGGTTAAAGAAATATTCTCATTGATTTAGAAGCAACAGGACTTCTCTCACTAATACCCTACAAATACCCAAAGAATCACAAATAACACTGGGGAGGGAGAGAACAACTGCCTGAATACAGAAAAAAAGAGACAATATACAGACAACCTGGAGGAAAAAGGAGCTGCAAAGGTTCATAATTATAGAATGAATTCAGCATTTAGTGACTGTTACGCACAGGATCAAATCAATAGCTTAGAAGTGAACTTTCCAAACATTACCACATTCACACTGCTTTATTACTAAAGTCATCCTCCACTCTACTCACACGTCTGAGGAGAGATATAATATAGATTCAGCCATCAAAGGCAAATCTTGCTCTTAGGTCTTAGAGAGCAAGAAAATGTTCTTCTACAGGGAATGTAGGATCTGCCAGTTCTTACCTGGCTGGTTTTTTAATTCTCTCAGATTTCTTACTTTTGCCGAAGCAGCCAAGAGTCAGGCTGAATTCTCTAAGGGTTCCCTGTACAGATGACCCCGTGATTTTTAGAGGAATGGCACATATATGCAGGCTTTCAGGGCAAATACCACCAAACCCAGAGATATTCATACACATCAGAAGTATGAAAAGAAGGAATAATTTCACGGTGAGTCAGTAATGATATACAGTTCCTTTTCACCTCTTCCGGAATTCAGGAAAGTAAACAGCTTTGATTTGTGACCCAGCCTGCAAGACCTCAAGTAACAAGAGGTCTTAAAAAAGTGAAGAACCTACTCTATTGTCTACCAAGGGAGTCAGACCTCCGGTTTAATTGTCTGAGAAAATATGGTGTTTATTACTTGGGTGTAGAGGGAAAATAAGGAGAAAAAAGATATATATTAATTTGTAATTATTTTTTATGTATGTTTGTTTACCGTGTATGCAACATACACAGTGGAGGAAAATTAAATCTTTTTAAAGATGGATTGGAGCCCTAGTCACCAAATGACTCGGCGCTATCTGATTTGCAGTCTTTGCAAATCTGGCTGCAGGCAAAGGAAGATGTGATGTGTTCCTTCCATGTTATTTTTTTTAAAATCACCTTTATTAAAGTGACTTATTCTATATATGATTCTGGAGAAGTACACCAAGAAGCTATGAATGGAAGTATCAGGGCTAATGAATTAGCAATATATTTACCAAGTTGGAATATATAATTTGCAATTATTTTTTCTTTAACGTGGGCAAATAAATTAAAAGGGACTGCTGTGCAGCTGGACCACCTTTTAGGTGGAGGAGGGAAGAGAAAAATCAGATCTCCATTTCAGAGTGATTTATTTCTCACCACACCTGCGAATGCACGCTCCTGGTAAAAACTAGATTCAATTTTATTTCCAACTCGCTAAAGAACTGTAAAACCTAAAACAAGTTGCTATCACCCACATGGATCCTCACCTCCTTCCCGCTTCGCCTTCCGTTTTAACACCCTCCCAGGCAGTGAGGCGGGGGGAGCGCAGATGGCCGCACCTCGCCAGCACAAGTCCTCCTCCCCACATCCTCACGTCGCTCACCACACGGGTGATGAGGCCGCTCGCGGGCAGACTCCCTACACCCTTTACACCCTCCCTCGGCCCCGTGACTTTGGGGGGCTCTGCAGCCCATGCCCAGGCAGCCTATGCGGGGTTCAAGCCCCCTGAGGCAGCTGGCAGCGCACGGGTCCCGGACAGCACGTAGGAGACCAGCTGGAGGCCGGGAATTAACTTCCGCTTCTCCGACAAAGTAACCTGTGGTTTCTGTGAGCTTAGTAGCGAGGCCTAAGTGTCTTGAAGCCCTCAGCGCAGGACATCCCTTACGCAAAGGCTCCTCTTCAGCCTTCTTCAGGGAAACCAGGCAGAAACACAGCCCAGCGCCATTCAAACCCACCCTTCACAGGCACCTCTGGCGGAGGCTTCACTCGGCTCGTTAAAAAGAGGAGCTACGGGCGAGCTCATGAGCCGCCCTCCACCCCCTGCTCCGTCTGGAGCAGGTAAGAGCAGCCCTTCAGCGAGAGACGGTGTATTACCCACAACGCGGCCCGGGTTCTTTCAGCCGCTCGGCTGTTTCACCTCACCCGGTATGAGAGTGAATCCAGAAGGACGAGCTGCAATTACTAAGCCTTTACTCCCCTGTAAACCCCTTCTGCCATGTTCTGCCACCTGAGCACTACTGTTCCCCAGAGCGCGAGCACAGAGCCCATGACAGGACCGTGCTCCTGTTCCGCTGGGCACTGCGCACGCACCCAGCAACAGGCACCCTCCTTCCTCAGGGAGCCTGGAACCCAAACTGCCATCCAGCAATTTCTGAGTATTTTAATGTAAAATTTAAGTCCTAAAAGCACAGGAAATAAGAATTATTGCTCTGTTTTAAACCTAAACAGCATATTTCCCAAAAGAAGACCCAAATACTGCATGCTCTCAGATATGACCTGATTCCACACTACGAGTGAGACAAGTAACTTCTGTTACAAGGCATCTGTAATCGCCATCCGAAAACTAAGGTCGGGAATTAACACCATAATAAGTATCTCACAGACTACATGAACACACATCACACCCTGCTGCCTGTCATGTTAAACTTAGTGAGGATGAAGGACTTACTTTCTGGATTTGTTCCATTTGAGTGTATTTGTTCCAGAGACTTTTCAGCAACAAGTTTACCATTTAAAGTCTTCAGATAGTCAGGAAAGAGAGCTTTCCTAAAATAACCATCCAAAAATGGTTACGCCGTGTATGACATTTTCCAGAAATGGTTATGCAGTGTATGATATTTTCACGCAAGAAAGGCCTGAATAAGTGTAATATCTACGAAATAGGAAGAATTCTCTTTTATCAAACAAAATCGGAATGTACGTCAAATTGACTTACTTTTTAACACCAAGCACAGAATCCAAAAACTTTACCAACTGAATAAATAAGGGAAGGTTGAATGGAAAGTGTATCTGGCTGAAGTTTTCAGAATTTGATTTTTCGAGATGGCAACTTCAAAATTGAAAAAAAAAAAATTCTCTGAAAATCACTGACATCTATTTGGAACAAAATATTGTGTTTCAATTTATAGATCTTTATGGTTTAATTCCATATATATAATATAAATCTAAAAATCAAGCGGCAAGCAATTTTGAAAGAAAAACAGGACCAGAATGTTTTGAAAGTGCAATGTTCTCACGTGACTGAAAACCTGCCTTCCCTACTTTTTCTCTCCACGACAAACCAACCTCATTGCATTCTGATGGCACTGCATTTTCAGGAAAAGGCTTTAGGTAACTTTTTCTAAACAGCACAAGTAAACATAGATAACAAAACGTATAATTATCCTTCCCCAAAATCCTCTGGCAAAAGACAATCTGTCAATCTCAGCTCTTCTTCCTTCCCTGGTTCATACCATTACTGCAGGACAACATGCTGACCACTGTCCACTTCTTCTCCAGAACTTCTTTCCTGTTGAGAGAGTATCTCAGCTGCTCAGCTCCCTGTCTTCTGTGAGAGGGAGGTAAACACTTGAATTTCAAATATAGCCACAATTAATACAGAGTTTCTAAGCACTCTATGATAAACTATAAAAAATGGGGGGGGAGGGGTTTCAAACGATTCATATTTCTTAGAAAGGCTAAGGCCCATAAGATCTCTACAAACTGTACAAGATGAAAATAGGAACAGACCAATTCTGAACACTGAGACAGTACCTTTGAAATTCAGTATCATTTTAGGTGGGTATACTCTAAAACGACGCTCATTCCATTTCTCATCTAACCTGGTAGAAATTTGCCAGCTGCACCTCTTAAGAATCCAAAATAAAAGAAAGATCTCTATAACCAATACTAAAAAAAGGCATTAATATCTTATCCAAGGGTTTCTAGTATCACAGAAACACATCTGAATAGGTGGATTGAATTTTTAAAGGCATTGTATTAAACTTTGTTACCCACTCTCTCTGCAAACACCTACAATTTCTTTCCATGGAGTATTGTCATGGTGACATACAAAAGCACACTCAAATTGTCTGAGTTGCGGCTTAAACCTTATTCCACAGGAAACTAAGCTAAAAAGACACTTCTGCCTTAAGACTAACAAAAACCTCAATCAAAAGGAGTGTTCTCTTTCCTCTTAAGGCCTAAAATCAGACACTTATTCAAAAATACCCTTTGGACCATAGTATTAGGAATGACACTAACATTTCAGCAATTTAACCTTGAGTATCAGAAGCTCATTCAGAGGAAGTCACGCAAAAATAGTAATTGAATTTGCACAGTGTTAACGGATGTATCAAGAAACTCAGCAAAGCAATTAAAAGGCCACAATATGAGGGAGAGTGAGAGCCCTTTTTCTAGTGTAGCTTGAAAGACAAGGCAAACTCATGTAAGATTTTTTTTTTAATTATTATTTCTACAGGAACTCAGGGAGCATTTTATCCAGTCAAAAGCCGTTCCTGATCTGAACTCTTCTGACACAGCAAGAAAAATAACAACCTACGGACGACAATAACCATTACTGTATCGATGCTCCAGAAGGGAGACAGAGAGGCCTATCTAGCAGGCTTTCTGCCAGGAAAAAGGGCCTTTTCCCTATGAAACTGGTTATTTTATTAAAACCGCGGTGGCAGAAGCGGGCTCCGGAGATGGGCTCGCAGCCGGCCCAGGAGATGCAGTGACAACACCCAGTGGGTACGCCTGGGGCGCGAGGCCGCCCCGCCGGCGCCCGCCAGCCCACCAGGCAGGGTGGGGGGCATAGCCCAGACCCCGCTCAGACCACATCTCCTTTATTCTGACAACACATCTCGTCTTTGCACGGCGTCAACAGGCAACCGTTCTAGCATAACATGACAAGAATTCAATGGCCAAAGGCAGCACAAACATAGTAATTATCATTGATTATCTTCTTAAAAAACCGAATCATGAAAAAGACAGACGAAGTGTGTTTCTACCCTGCAAAAGTAACTTTTACAACAGCATTCAAAGCTGCAAGGTGAGCTAAACATGCTTAAGAGTCTCTCCTTCAGCCTTCAGAAACGGATGGCTGGAAATTGAAAGCCTAATTTATTCTTTTTCAAAAGAAAAGATCACTCTTCTTGTTGACAGTGCCTATGTGGGGACAGTGAGTCACGGAGGCTGCAGCTTTGACTAACAACATACGCTGCCGGTGGCTCTGTGAGAACATACGCGCCTGCAGAGCGGCCGCCCGCGAGATCGGGGTGGCTGTACTGCACGTGGCGACAAGGGCCTCACCGGCGAAACGCGGACCTGCATCTTGGGACGTCTTCTGTCTGCTTCTCCTCAGCTGCCTTTTTCTATTATGAAAATCACCAGCCAGAGAGCACAAGAGAAGGGACAAATTTCTAAGTAACTATTTTGTTGCAGGGACAAGGCAACCACGAATATTTGAAGGCATACAAGCAACATTAACAAAGCAATGAGCTCATATAAATGATGTCCATTGCATGTGATAAGCATAAGGTAGTATAACAGAAATTTAAACTGCCACCTTGCTAAAGAATACAGAAAATGGGAGTGGAGGGAGATGCTTGAAGGGTAACAGGGGTATGAACTCCTGGCAAAGTGTCACTGTGCAAGTACATACATGACTGCACATACAAAAACACAAAAATGAGATGCACAGAGGACTGCCTTGTACAACAAAGTACCTTATGCTGTGTGCACCTACATGGCCTAGAATTTAGTAGTGTAAAAACCTGCAGCCCACTGACCTCCTTCAGCACCTGAAATACCTGGTGGAGCAACCAGAGTGGGGTGGGCTGGGGTAAGGGTATTCACCGAGAGCACCCCCGTTAGCGCAGTCCTGCCCGTCTCACCTCCTCTGGCAGCACATTCACTGAAGGAGCCCTCAGGCCAGCTCCAGCCGCTTCTAGGTTGGAGCGATTCAGCAAAGTGTAAGCTGAAGAGATCCATATGTGCATGAAAACCAACCATCAAGCTTCATTGCATGAAACTATCTGAGGACAAGAAGGAGTCAGAGCAAGTTCAGAGAGATGCAATTAGCATAACAAATTGGAAAGGGAAGACATGACAAGAAGAGACTGCTAGAAACTAATCTAGGCAGTAAAAAATGCAACTGAATAGGAGCTGATTTAATCATATGAAATAAATAACTGAGATCTTTAAAAAAAAAAAAGAGCAGCTATTTTCTGCAGTAGAGGGGAGGTAAAACTGGAATGAAAGTAATCAGATAACTGCATGGAAAAAAGATCTTAACAAGAATAATTTAAATGTGAAAGTATTTTTCTCAGGCTAAGACCGTGTTCTGCACATTAAAAAGATCAGACGATTTTCCATATCATAATTTGTTCCCGTAGATAAATTCACTCTGAAATAAACTCCTCCTGTCCATGATTACAGGGAGTTCACTTTGCTGCTCCAAAAACAAAATTTAAAATATGCTTATCCCTTGAGCCCCACACGATTTGACATACCCAAGTCAGAATTTGTTCATACAAACACAGCTCCAAAAACAAGTTGTTTCATGACAGGCCAGATGTCAAGTCACAGCCAAAACCCAACTTTATATAACAATCTATTTCATCAGAGATGCTTGACACAAAATGATCCAGCCCAACTATTTGCTTTGGGAATCCAACCCCTAGGGACCAAATTTATCCAACAAAATTCACATCCCTAGGAAAGAGCTAAGGCTCTAGCAAGGATGAAAAAAAGATAACTTACTACACAGAGAAGTTGATGTTACTATCTTCAGAACATATTTTCCTGGAATTACCCATTACAAAGCAAAATTATTTGGACTGTCAGAACAAATGTGCCTCTGCAAATCATTGACTACATAGATTATTGAAAAACTCAGATTTTTTTGTGAATTCCCTCTGGCTTTCAACTCCTCAAAAGGAGATAAATGTTCCCCCATAAGGGAAGAAGCAGGGTCTACCCCTCATTCTGGCAGTCCACTAAGGAAAGATTCCCACACAGCGTCAGAAAACCTGAAAAAGCTGCTCATTTTTTAGGAACAAATGAGACGGAGCTTCAGGAAAGAAGTCAGAAGGAAGAAAAGAAGGAAGTCCCCGTCCAACAGCCCTAGGCAGAGCTCCTGGACCTGAGCCATGCCATCAGCTCTGCTTCTGAAAAACGATCCAGATCTCCAGAAGTCTTAAAATAGAGGTAGTGATTGATTATAATATTATATATTATTTTATATAATATTAAATGTTATATATATATATACACACACATATATACAGACATATAAAGGCACCAAAACAAGTTCCCTACCACTGAGCAAGTGCAGAGATCAAGTTCAGTTCTACAGCAGACACCATAAAGGACAATCTTGTGCCTCTACTGTCATCTAAAGGTGATTTTAGCACAGGACAGTGACTGAATATATAACTCCATTTGGGAAAAAAAAAAAAAAATAAAATCTAATAGTCAAGTAAATCTGCAGTTGGGTTACAGGATTGGATAGACTTGATTTTGGTAGCCATGCACATATGACAGTTAACAAAAACGACTAGATTAAAAACAGAAGAAAAATAAACAACGAAGAATCACACCAAATAAATCCAAACTCTTGTATCTGCAAACACATGTGGCATAAACTGCATCGCCTTCCTCCGCTTTCTCTTCCAAAGGTTTGTTTGGTTTCTAATGGCTTTGGTTTATATTGAGGCAATTCACTCTCACATAACATTTTGTTCTGTATACTTTTTGGGATAGAGAACACGGGTAAAATTTTGCTTTGAGAAAAAATGAAAAAAAGCAAACGAATGCAAAACAATCATGTGTTCAGCTGCTTTGCCAAATAGTTTGACCTATGAACACCTGCTCATACTTATTTCAAGAAATACATATTTTGATATATGCTGATTAAATTATAGAATCTAAACAATTCATTTCACAAATTAAAAGCTCTGAGAGGTTTCAGATAAATCAGACAAGTAGATTTGGATCAGCAATTCATCATAAATCACAGGCCTTGATAAACCCTGGATCTCTTTATTGTAGCACTTTAGCAGTACATTCCTGGCAAAGCATTATTCCACTGCATCTGTGTGCTCCACTGCAGTCCAATAAAGCTTGCTAAATTAATGCTGTGCTTATAATTCTGTTTGTATTCAGCAACCAGTGCTACCAAAACAAAGACTGGGTAACTTAGAGAATGAACTTTGGTGTAAACTCTACGATCCTAATAGCTAAGACAGGTAACACCTACCACGAACCCGGTCCCATTGCATTGCCCAGACTATCAAACTCTCTGGCTAAAACACTAGTTGCTCACTTCCTTGACACTTTCTTTCAAGAACTAACTCCTACCTTAGACTAACCTTTTTTTAACTTCTCATTTCCAATGTACATTTGTCCATATTGCAGAACTATTTTCCATACTGCTCGGCTAATTTTGGCGATAGCTTGGCTCATCTCCTTTCAAAAGGGATCCAGAAGCAAAGCGTCGAGAGCACAGAGAGGACCAGATCTGCCACCCAATGAACCAGAATTGCTTGCGCATCACCTCCCTCCACAACACATTCCCCAAAACTTGCAAGTACAAAATTAAGCAAGAAGTCACTCACTGGTCTGTATCACCAGCTGCTGAAAATGCCAAGCTCTGAAAAGGTTCTGAAAAAAAAATTTGCAGCAGGAGTAATAATTCATTGTCAACTGCAACTTAGATGAAGTTAAATACTTTAACAGAAGTAGTGCTGTGATTTCATTAAAGACTGTCAAGATTTTTAAAATTACGGGTTTTATAATTAAATAAAATTGAAAGGCATAACAAAATTACCAACACTGAAAAAACAACTACAGTAGTTGCAATTTAATGTTCCTTCATATGATGAATAAATGAAATACCTCAGTTGAATTAAAAAAGTCTACAGCTCTTTTGACACCCAAGGGCTTCTTAAAAATCAAATTCCAACCTTTAAGGACAGTTATTTTATCTGAAAATAAATGTCACCAGAGGATAATATGCTGTTTTTTCATGAAAAGTAAAACCATGATTTGAGTTGCTTTTCTTGAAAACCATTCTGTGGCCTGGCCCAGACAAATTTCAGGAGGTGACTGGGTGTCTGCAAGTAACTGGAAGTTCATTCACTACAAAAGCTTGCTATACTCTTCTGACAGCTTTGTTTATGCTCTATACATTACAGCCAGGACACCAGCAAAAGAGAACATGAATTTAAACTATGCTTTCTAAACTAGTTTAGAAAATCTATAAAGAAGCAGGGGGAAATTCTGTGTATGTTGAATAAAAGTGAAAGAGTTTTTGTGCATTTCAGTGATGCAGAGATTTATAGCCAGACTCTCTCCTTGAAGTCTGTAATACTGGATTAATTAAATGCTACCTGCCAGATATACCCAACTGCTGCAGCTAGGTTAATACCAGTATCCAATTTAGAACCAGTTCAGGTAACTCCATACTATACCATAAGCTGTGAGCAGATGAGATATAGCTGGACCTGACTCAGATCTCAGACTTAAAATTCTGTATTTGTAAGCTCAAACCAAAATTGCTCCTCGTTCATATCAGTGGAAAAATATGGGACCTTGTTTCTAAGAAACAAATTAAGATTTCGTATTAAGATTTCATATTACTTGTTACCTCTCTCACCCTAGCAGAAAAACAAATTTTCTTCAGCCAGGTTTACCACAGTAAAAAAAGTCACAGTTAATATGAGCTTTATAATGCCATCATACGACAGGAGCCACCAAATTCTTTCCCACAGCACAATCCCGCATCCTTTGACCCTGCTCACGGAGAGAGCGCACGCTAACATGAGCTATACTTACCGCTTCGGAAGAGTCACAGCAGTTATCAGCAAGCAGTCCTAAGTTACGGACAGCTGAGAAAGGGCACCGACGGCACAGAGCAGCTTTGCCAGTCATCTGTCCAGATTACAAACCCAGACCTGTTCAGGTCTAAACCAAATTTATCTTTAACCCGCCGCCAACCACTGTTTTTTAACATGACTCTGAAGCAAAGCCTTTAATACCCTGCTAATGGAGTGGAGGATTTTTACGTTCTGAACTGTTATCTTCCATAACACAGTTCGCACGTAGCAGTAAACCGTAATAACAGACTACCATAAATAAAAAATGATATGAACCACCATACAGACTAAACAGCCTTGCCACTCCAAGATTTCGCTGAATTTAAGCTCAATATTTGCACTTATTTATTCTAGCCACCATTCTACTACAAGTGTCTGCTTCACAGCACTGGAAATAACAGTCCCTATACATTTTGCGTACTCAATCTATTTTGCTTGTGATCAGAAGTGGAGAATAATTTTGTTATAATTGCATTATATGGGCAATATGCTGTAAAATTAATACATTGAAGAGTGAATGGAGCTGTTCTCAGCTAAAGTGCCTTAAAACCTGGAGATAAAAAAGTAACTTTCATACAGTGATGTGCATTAAAAATCGGCAAACACATTAGGCTCTTACCAGGAATGGACTCCAGCAAATGCAAGAAACACACATTATAGCCAAGAGCTGAATGATCATTTCAAAATGATGAGATCTGCCTTGTCTTTGTTGACTTTTAAATTTGACTCTTAAGAGGGTAATTCCTGTGACAGCATTGCACAAGAATGAAATAGCAAGGGCCAGTAACCCAAGGCAAGAAAAAAGTAAGAGATAAAATCTGTCTTCCCAGTCCTCAACATGTTCTGTTTTATAGAAGCACCAGGTCCTCGATGCTTGAATTTGATAGGCTCTAAACCTAAGAATAGGCAGCAAAGCTATAAGAACAGCAAACAGACATACCATAGTCAACATCATTTTCACATGTTTAGAAGTCATTTTTGTAGAGTGAAATATTGGCTTAGTGACTCCAATGCACCGTTCAACAGCCATCACGCTGCCCAGGAAGAGCGGGCACAAACCAAAGAAAACCATGCAGATGCCGAAAACACTGCAAAGAATGTTGGACTGGTTAAATCGAATCCAGTCTTTATCCGATGCATACACAAACACTGCAATGGCTCCGTTGATGAGGTGGCCAAAGAGATCTGTGACGACCAATCCGCTAGCAAGAAGCAAAAAGGAGGCTTTTGATTTCTGTCTAAATCTCTGATATGCCTTCATGAGAATTGCTATTGCAAGACTGTTGGACAAAATTCCCACCGTCATGAAGATTATTGAAAAGAAAACTGAAATCTTCTTCTCCGTGTGGCAGGTTGTATTTTTTAAGATTCCAAATGCAGCTAGCCCTGGTGATTTTGAACTGTTCATGGTTAGGAAAGGAGAGGCGGCCCTCAAAACATTTCAGCAGTCTTGCAATCAAAAGGCATCTGCAATAGTAAAAACAAATATACACACACTGTAAAAGGCATACCACTGTTCAAGTGACATTTGAAGCAGAAATTCCATAATATTAGTCCGTGGTTCAAATCTAATTTTCTGGTTTTCTGAGTGATATCTATTTTAAGCACATCAGTCACAGGATAAAACAGTTACCTGCACACATTATACACTGCAGATATCCCGTACAGTATCTTTATAGTCTCTGCACATATAAGATATGCAAAATAACGTATAAAATGTACATACAATCAGAGTAACCATGCGAAACATTCTGGTGGTTAAACTACGCATATCAACAAGTGTTTTTGCAACATACTCCTACAACGAAAGTATTTATCAGCCCAACCACAGTCAAAAATGAAACACCAAAAACTGGAATATTTTGAGATGATAATCACACTCCATTTTTCTTCTCACTGTTAAGCATTTATTTTCAAAACAATGTCCTAACATCTTCCAAGTAATTCTCCTCTCACAATTCAATGTTTTAAAGCTTTAACGTAACCGACGCTGAAGGCTCCAACTCCCCAGCTCCCTCACTGAAGCAGAAACTTGTATTTTAGACGCTCCCTTACGCCGAGGCCAATTCTGCAAGTTACCGTACGCTTTATCTCCCATCTCTACTCTCAGGACATTCCCGCTGGCACAAACTTCCCACGCGGAAAGAGCGAGCAGCCTTCAGCAACGCGTGGTACCACGAGGCGCTCGAGCCCCGCAGTGACTGAGCGAGACCCGAAACCGGCCACGCCGAAGCCAAAGCTATTTCTAGCGTCCAGCGCTGCTAACCGGCAGCGCCGCCGGCCAACTCCTCCGGCGGAGCGCCTTCCCCTCCCGCCGCCGCGCAGCGCGGCGCCCGCGCGAGCACGTGGGCAGCACCGGCCAGCGCCCGGCGGAGCGGAGCGGAGCGCCCGCGCCGCGCCCCGCAGCGCCCCTCGCCCCCAGCAGCGCCCTTAAGTGCGCGCCGCCGCCGTCGGGGGCGGGGCGACACAAGTGCCACCGGCCGCTGCCGCTGCCGGTGCCGACCGTTCGCACCCCGCAGGGCTCCCACCGGCCAGCCCCGCCGGCGCTCACCGCTCCTTCCCCCGCCCCGGGCCCGGCCCGCCGCCGCTCACCTCCGCTTCGCTCCGCGGCGCCGGGGAGAGGCGCGGCGGCGCAGCGCGCTGCCCCGCCGACCGCTGCCGCCCCCCTACCCCGGACCCGCCCGCCCGGCACCGCCCGCCTCCCGCCCGCCCTCCGCCTTCCCTGCCGGCCTCCCTCCCCACTCGCCGCCCCTGGCCTGCGGCCCGGCCACCCGCCAGCGCCGGGCCGGCAGCGCCGCCCGGTCCCGTCTCCCCGCCAAGGCGATTCCGTCGCGCCGCGGGGGTCGGTGCTGCCCCACCCCGCGCTGCGCGGGGCGACGGGGGGCTCCGAGTGCGCCCGGGGACGCGGCACCTGCACCCCCGCGCCTAGCCCCTTGCCGGGCCTTTCTGAAGGGAGCGGCGGGGCAATTCGGGCGGACCCGGGGCGCCCGGCTCCGTCCCAGGGAGGTGGAAGCCCTGAGTCTCCGGCAAGGAGCGCCAGGCTGGCTTGTCACACCGCAGCGCCAGGCGACAAGACCACCCCAGCCAAGCCGGATGAGTTCTTGGCCACAGTGCTGCAGCCACGGCGGCAGCAGCTCACGGGGAACCAGGAGACCACATCTTCCTCAGCCACAGCCTGATCCCTTCTCTTTCCATGCGCCTCTGCCCGGCCACCCCCTTCCGCAGCGCCCAGGGAGCTCAGGAAGGGGCAGCCCCCAGGAGCAAGGGCCACGGGACGCAGCTGTGTACATCACTAGACACATGCCCCTTGCACCTACCGGATCGTGCAGCGCTAACGGTGCTCCTGGGACCGTGCCTCCACTGGAGCAATATGACTAGAACACAGCCGGACACGGAGTTAATGATACTACAGATAAGGCCCGAGATCCAAAGGTTCTTCGTTTCCCATCAGGTATTCAGGCTGTTACTACTTGAAGTTATAGATAACTTCTAAGTTCTCTCACCCACCAATGCCCAGGACTACCAAACAGGCCTGAATGGGAATTTTTGTTAAAAAACTCTTACTACAGAAATAAGCCAAAATATAAAATCAAGGCCAAAATATAAAATCAAACCGTAAAATATTACAGAATTTGTCATGGGTAAGAATGATGTTTTGTTTCCACTGAGACACAGCCTTGAGTTGTACTATTCCTAGCTCCTCAAGACGATTACATAAAAATTAAGATTCTCAAACATGATGCAGTTTTTTCTTACCTTTATGTCTTCAATACTACAGATACAGATTCCCCTCCCTAACCCACCAGTCAGTTCATACAGACCAGCAAAATCCATTCTCTCAAATAGTATCTCAAATCGCAGACATAAACAGTTAAAAGCACCATGCGAGGGCCGCCTTCCTGAAAATGCATGTCAGATTTTTGGCATCTTATCATACAACGAGCAAAAAAGGTCAGTTTGGTCTGATTGGGACCTATAAATTCCCAGCGATTCTTTTTTCAAGACAACAATAAAATATAAAAACATCTCAAAATACATTATTGCCCATTAAAGTTCAGAGGAAAAGAGTTTATTTTATGTTTCCTGCCCAGAAATAAATGGAGATGGAGATCTCAAACTACAAACAGCTTGCACTGTGCCCTTCTTTCCTAGCCAGATTTCTTCACCCTTCTCTCCTGATATGGGGGGGCAAGTTTGTTTGAAAAGAAGCAATGAAGTTGGAACCTCAAGACCCTGCAGTCTGGGAGGTAGAAGCTAAAACGCTGTTATCAGGTAGATCAAGCCAAAGACAAGAACAGAAAAACCTCGAGATAGATGTTTCCGTGTGCTTGTAAAAATGGGGCTTCAGGGTAAGGAAGGAAAACTCAGGCTTGCACAGTGCATCCCGAGAAAGGCGCTGCTCTGCCAAAGGGAGGGAGAGACGTTTCAATTGCTGTAGAGATGGGGATAGGAGAGCAAGAAATAGTGTTAGGAAAGTAAATATATAAACTTCCATCTCTCTTTTCAGGCAACAGGCACAGAAGAGTGCTCCTACACCTGTACGGCTTGAAGAATACAAAGTGACACATCATAGTTTTGGACTGCTAGCCGGCTGCTTTGCAGCAGCCGTGTTCAGTATCGACACAGGGAGGGCAGATGTGTCTGCAGCCCAGCCCTGTACGCATTCGTGTGCTCCGATGCGAGAAGAGCTGAAACAGCGGCTTCTGTGGAATGAGGTGATTTCGTGTGTTACAGCTAAGTAGGATGGTGACTTCAGAAGGTGTTGGAGGGCTGAAAACTGACAGTGATACCAGCAGAACTAAACTAACTTTTCATACTGGCTGATGATCAGCTTTCTTGATTTCCTATTACTAGTGAGAACAGAAGGAGCGACCAAAATTGGCGCATCACAGCCTCTACTGTGGGTCCTGGCTGGGGAGATACTGCTTTCTCAGCGGGGAGCCATCTCCTAACGGGTGATAGCCAGAGCTGTGAGGAGAGGAAGGATTAATGTCATCTTCATCAAGACAGTGGCTTTTCCTATTTGCAAATCAACCAATACAGAGCTGGGCTTGATGGAGTCCCTATATGACTGAAAACAAAAGCTATAGGTGCAGGAGTCACATGGGAGTGTTGCTTAGAGGCTCCTTGTTGCTCTGGCTCTTCAAAAGATGCAAAAGACTGAGGAACTGAAGTATTGCCATCAGCTTGGCTCACTAAATTCAGCATTTCTGAATGTGTTTTGGAGCCTGTGTTTGTTGTAAAACCCTGGATTCCTGGACACTTCGAGAATCAAGATGATGACCAAGTTTCAACCTGCATGAGTAATCAGCATTCCCTGCTCATGTTCAATGGGTTTACATTCAGAAGCATTGGTATAACATATATGCTGAGATAAAAACGATAGTCTGCATCTCCATGTGCTGTGGTAATTGCAATCCACCTGTTAGTTAGCAAACTCAAAACAGTGGGAAGAAAACGTAAAAAAAACCCTCTTCTGGATAGGGAAGCATGTTGGTAGTTGGCAAATGAAGTGTACAGTAGTCAAATCCCCAAAGTCTCCTGCTAATAGATCCAGAAGCATACTCAAGTGTTGCACTATTTTTCACTAAAGACCAAGTCCAGACACTGGTAGAGATTTCAGTAACACTGTCAAAGGTGGTAGAATGCAAGTAACAACAATATCTCTTCCTTTTTTGTCACCTTCTCTTAAATTTCTTGTGCAGCCTTCAATGACACTTGCTATATACTTTTATTACATTATTCACAGTTCTTGCTGCAAAACATTTGGGACCTTTTTTTTCTTTGTACATGACAACAGTAAATCACATTTAGTGAAATATCAGTGATATAAAAGTCTTTATATTTAGGAGACAAAAGTAGTAAATCAAAATAACTTAGGTGGAAATTAATAAAATAGGATCAGATTTGGGGCATGTCAGTCAAATAAACTGTCAGTGAAAATCCTTCAGTTAAATGCCACATTGTTCGGCCCATAATTGTTTGAGACAAAAAAAAACTTCTGAGGTCACAGACTGTGACAACAAGTCCTACAGAACCCATTGCCATGAAGTGTTAGAGTTACTGGCTTCCATTTCTTCTAAATTTGCAGTCCATCTTGTCTGCAATTTGAGTAATCCCTGCCACCCCCATGGAGCAACTTCTAGCAAAGATCCAACTTTACAAGACGAATGAGGTATTCAAATAAAAAATCAGATATTCACATGAAGGTAAGGAAGGAGGTTTAGAGTAGATGGCCTCTACATCAGGCAATATTGTACATTTTTTGATGCATACACACCATTCTAAGTATTGTATGGCTGAGAAAAAAATGAAATTAATGCAAATGATGAGTTTCAATAGCCCAATAAACAATACTGAGAGGTGAGTTGGGCAGAGGCAACACTCTTGTTCAAGAGTCTTGCTCTGTTCTGATGCTAGCAATAGGCAGACAGAAGAAACATGGGGGTGAAAAATTACAGTCCTGAAGTCTGAGTCACCCCTTAAGAACACCAGCATTACTAATTCTTCTTGTATTTTTTAGTATTCTCATTATTAGAAAATGAGGAATAATTTACATGTCTGGAGGTGGTTGACTTGGTTTTACAATGGATTTTCAAAGAGATTGTGATTTTGAATCACATATAAATGAAGGACAATTTGCAATATCATTTCGTGAAACAATCAAGACTGATCAAGGCTGATTTTGCTTTAGAAATTAATTACACATTATGTCTGGAAAATGCAGGCAGAAAATGAGATCAGTAATGCAGAAGGTGATGACCTACATAGTAAAATGGCAATATGCATAATAAAGGATGTCACCCATTCATAAGCATTTGAAGACTCATATAAATTTAACAAACAAGGCTTTCTTAAAAGCATTATGTAACTGTTATGTCCCCTTTTGAAATCAGCTGTAATTTCTGATTTAGGTCCTGGTTTGATAACGTTAAGACAAAACTGTAAGTGTCTGCCCAAGCTAGAAAGTAGGTATTTTACAAGAACACGTGCACGATCATATTGGTGTGTAGTTAGACAGTGTAGGTACATGAAGTAAGTAATGGAAGTTGCAATATGTCTCCTCAAAGAATCTGGTCTCAGGATCCTGGGTTTGCTTGATTCTTGAGGAGGGTGAATAAAATACACACTCCCAGTATCCTGGCATATTCAAAATACTCATTTTAAAATATGTTGAAACACTTCTCTGATTAAAAAAAAGTATGGTTCAGCAGAATGCACTGAACAGCTCATCCGTGGCTTTGTCATTCAGATAACTTCCATTCTGACCTTCATGCCTCACCATGAAGTAGTTCATAAAGCAGTCACAAATTCTGGCGTACTGCCTGAAATGGGACACTGGCCAATGCAGTTAAAGGAGGAAATTCCTAGGTAGTTAAAAATAAATTAACGGTGTTTTGTAACAAGCCCCAAATCAGTTCAGGAGATTACAAACACCAACGTGCCGGTAGGCATACACTATCAGAGTGGAATGAAAACAAGAAAGATCATCCGGACTCTTAACAACAAACATGCATCCTTCTGCTGAGATTTCCACCTGCTGATATCTAAAAAGGGACTGTTTGCTCTTACTGGAAGTACAGCTGTGGACAATGGTGTTTTATTTTCTAAACATCCCTATCAGCAAGGAAGTTCAGTTCTTTGCTTCTTGATAATGAGACATGTCTCCTGGCAAATGAGGTAGGAGTTGCTGTAGACAGAACAAAAGGGAAATATTCACGGTTTCCCTGGTGAAGTTTGAAGGGAACACTGTTTGCAGAACACAGAGGTTTGCTGTAATTTGTGACATTCATATTCATGTTGTAGTTCTTTTCACTAGGAAGACCAAAGGCAGCTCTTCTGTTTTAGTGTAGGCCTTGATGCTGTCACAAGAGTCCAAGTCCATTCAGAGGCATTCCTTTAGCCAAGGCATTTGGCCATCAAATGGCTGATGGTACCAAATAAACAGATCGTTTCTGAGATACCAGCAGACCTTCAAAGCAGATACAAGCAGCCCAAAAATATCAGCTAAACTTGTGAAACAGCTAAATTTGACCTAGTCATCACAGCCAACCATGTTAACAGAGAAGAGAGCCCAAGCATCCATCATCCAGCTATCAAACACACAGACAAAACTTCAAGTGGAAAAAAATTACTAAACCCAGAAGTTTCCTGTCTGAGCCAGGATATTTTCAATACGCCAGGATACGCAATACAACCGAAAAAAATTGATTTTTACTGTCTTATTCACATTTGTTCTTAGTAATATTTGCATAAACATAAAAATGAAGATGCTGTTCATTGGTCAAACGATTCACTAACAAATCATGCCAAGCAATGTTAAATATTAAAAAAGGCTACTGAAACCTTTCATTACATCAGGTTATTGATTTGCATTTGTTCCTACTTAGAGATACACTTTCGTCTTAATCACATACTGTCACTCTATAATGATTTGATTACTACAAACAGTGCCTAACTTGCTTATAACAAAGGAATGGAGGATAATAATTCCCCTTCTTTCTTCTTCATTTGCAAACCTTGTATATCTAGTACTTTCTTGATACTTTTTTCCTATTATGTCACTACCAGGAATACATGGGAGATGGTTTGAATCCTTCTGTGTGTAGTTTCATTTTTTCTTATATATAGTTCTATGCATTACTCTGTACAAGTATTCTCCTTAGAAATGAGGGAAGAGAAACGTAATAACGAGGTGATTATATAGCAGCTGTGTCACTGAAACATCTTCTAACTACTTTTTAAATATTGACGACAAAGTAATCTCAGGATGTTCTTCCTATAAATCCATAAATTTGCAAGCATCCCTTCAAGAATTTCTAGGAAGTTTCATGTTGTAATTCTGTACCCATTTGGCCGGCTTTAATCAACAGTAGATTTAACAGACAGAAATATATTTTTTAAAGTTCAATGTAATGTTTCAGAATCAAGGGTTGTCTCATTTATGATTACATAAAGAATTCATTTGTTGTGCTACCATAGACCCAAATCTTTAAATGTCCAGAGGAAACACATATCACCACCACTGACATCGATCTTGCCTGTTCAGGCTCGGGTAATTTGTAGTGAGTGGGCTTAATCAAGACTGGAAGTACTGTTCTACCCATAACAATAACAGTATAATTTTCTTTTGTTCATTTTAAATATGTGGGACAACATGTTCTCTCTTATGACTCACCTCTTTAATATTCTGACACATAAGAACAAGCGATCTACAAAGTGATACTAAATGCTGAACCATATTAACTCCTTTTCTCTTCTTCCATTCTCCAGAATGGAGACACTGCAAAACCAAGTCAGAAGAAATCTTTCATCAAGTATTCTTCTTAATCATTCTGCTCAGGTCAAATTAAATAAAGAAATCATTTCCTTCAAATTGTCCTAACCTATTATATTTATGACAAGTGACATAACAGCCTAAGTAAGTCCATTACATGAATAAATCACATTAGGGTATGCCTGCTGTATGTCCTCAAGTTATGTTATTTTATCCTCTTTCTTCCAAAATTCAGATTTAACAAATATTTGGAATGGTAGATGAGTTTTTTATATTTTAATAGCAGGGGAAAAAGGTTCTATTGAAGTAATTGTTACCCATCTGTTTTACAGTGCACACCATCGAGCTTTCTGGCAGCACGTGCTCGGCAGAACTCTGCAGTTTCTGCAAGTTTTAGTCAAAAAGACTTCGACAACTTTACTTTCCTTAAGAAAATAGAAAGATGTTAACAACCCAAAAATATGTCGTCTTAACTAATGTAAGGTCTCACCAAGACAATTTTCACTGAACTATGCAGTAGTATTTTTGTGGATTTTTATCAGAGATGTTAACATAATCCCTTCACTTATAAAATAAACTCAGTAAAGTTGGGAGGCTGTTATTTAACATATAGTGGCATATTCAGAACGTGTTTGCTCTGTTTTAACAGTGAAGAATGCATTTCATTACAAATGTCAAAACATTTCAAAGGAGCTTCTAATTAGCAACGAAATTTCCCCAAACAAGAATGTATACTAGCAAGTAGGCAAGTTCCTTTTGATTTTCGGGGCTTTTTTTCTCCTGATTCCTCTCTTATAATTTGTCATCTTTTGAAGGAAAAATACTTCAGTGTTATTTTTAAGTATATCATAAAATACAAATCCAAAGTCCATTAAAAAGCAATAGGAAGCTTTCAGTTAACATCAGGGGACCTTGGGGTACAAACAATATGAATGCCAGCTGATCAGCAGAGAAAGCAGCCCTAGAATAGCCATATATTACACTTCAGAGATATGGTTCTCTCCCTGAGCCACGCCCCACCATAACTAGAGACCTATCGAGATGCAGAAATACTTGATCGCAGCAAATAAATTATAAAAAGTTATCTCTATACCTTATCATCTCAAAATGAGGAGAAATAAATTCTGCTTACTACACACCAGTCTAAACTAAATGAAATTAGAATAAGGCAGCAGCTTAGGCAAGCAAATCTAATTTTAGAAAAAGCTTCATGTTTTCACAACATTTTTTTCCCTAGAATCGCTAGTACCTTAAAGCGAAGTGGGATCTTTAAACTTTAGACTCAACAACAAACCACAACTAGAAATAGGAACTCAGGCTCAAGGCTTCCAACTAAGTGAAAGTGGTTGGATTTCCTGGCAGAAGATAATTTTTGATGAAGAAATAAATTCATCTTAATAAAAAGAAAAAGCACTCATTTATTTTGTGGAGATGTCTCTCTGTGGAGATATTTAATTCAGAATGATCTAATTTTTTTCATAAGCAATTCTCACAGTGTTGGCTTACCTCAAGTAATATCTGTGTTAAAGAAAGGTGGCAAACAGGTTTATATCCTTAATTAGAATAAATTTCATCTTCAGTGTGATAGACAGCCATGTAACCATGCAGCTCTTACTAAATTAATACAATCTCTATAGATACAGTCTTAAGCCAAGCAGACAATTTACCTCTGAAATCTCAGTAAACCAGTTGCTCTTGGTAAACAATAGGATTTGGTAAACAATGAGCTAATGAAAGAAAATGATATTTCCAGTAATAGCATTAGTAGAGTTTCACTGGAGAGAAGAGAGAAGAACAAGAAGGTGTTCAGAGAGGAATTAGTCCACCAAAGCCCAAGAGCATATTTAGGAAGGAAGGAAGCAAAGAGGAATTCACATCTAGTACGTGTCACCACACTGATTTTCTTTGGCTTTGTTTTCTGAAGGGTGGAGGGTTGGGTCTCTAGGCCAAAGGAAGTGTTCAAGTTTGGTAACAGCAAATCTCAGATGCGAGGATTTGGTACTCAGGTGGGCCCATGTGCATCTGAAGACACAGCAGCAGAGAAAAAACCTCTGTGAATTACAGTTTTGCAACCACATCCTGCAGGTACCGATGCTTGGTGAGAAAATTTAGCTTTACATATTCAAAACAGAAGCATGTCCAAAGTGTCAGAAAGGTTCTTAGAGGCCAGCCATGTGCATTTGTATATGGAAGTATATTTGTATATATATACACGGTATCTATATATAGATATATAGTATATATATCTATATATATACTCATGTATATTAGTGTAAGCATGAAAAGAGTGCGTCTGACTTCTGATGTGTAAAGAATTAAAAACTCTGGGCTTTCTTCATTACTAATGAGTCCATTAGTAATGCTACGGGTTGTAAAAACATGATAAGGATTTTTTTACCTTTAATTAGTAACAAAACAATTAATTTTTACGTTTTAACATTCTGATTGCCTGAGGTCATAGCAAGTTAATAGTAAACCCAGAAATTACGTATCAGACTTCTACTTTCTACCGTGGGAAACTGGAGTAGGCACAGAGCTGTTTACTTACCGGAAGTAAAACAGATGAAAAATTAAGGAAATGGGGGGAAAAAGGTACAAAATTAATCCATAATACTCACACTATGTAGCACTGCAGTGAAAACAAGACAGCCTTTGAATAGCCTGATTTGGGTTAGAAAAGCGCTGAACAGGGATGAGTCTGTAAGGCTGCTGGAGAAGTACCATTTCTGTTGAAATCAAATATGGGGACATTTATAAGAGGACATTTCATCTCATGTCATCCTGAGTAACAGCTTTGATTCTTCTACTTTCATTTTTAACATTATGTAATTGGCCAGTACGAGGTCAGATTTATTTCCTTCTGAGAATTACTTAGCCCTCGGGATGAAGGGCAAACATCAAGCTCTTACCACTTCAGGTCCTAGTGCACTTGCGCTCTACTTAAGGAGTAAAAACTGCCAGTGCAGTTTTCATTTTGAATGGCTCCTAGCCCTTTGATTTCTTTTTCAAGAGGGTCAGTCTTCCTACTATTTTTTCTTAGCTTTCATAGCTAATTATCCACTCTCTTCTGTGGTCCTCCGAAGGGCTTCCATGATGTCTGATAAAAGCTGACTGGCAAAGGAATTATCTAGGAAAATATGTTACTGTTTCCTCATGGCTAGAAAATTTTAGATTGCTCTACCTTGCTACCATAGATGAACAAGGGTTTGGAATGAATTAAATAAGTTGAAGGATTAAGGGTTGGAATGACAAATGTGAGTTTTGAGGAAACCGTGTAAATAAATCAACACAGGCTGGCTAACAGAAACTAAGCGGGAGACGTGATTCTCTTCTACACAACACTAATGCCAAAAACAAAAAAAAGGAAAAGGAACTGTTTAGGGTGAAGCCCAAGGAGACAAAACTAGTGCTAACTAGACTAGATAGGGCAATGGAAAATACCAGAAGAATGTGCTAAAGGTGAGAGGTGGGTGGTTGTGAAGTGTTCTCGTAAGGGTGCTGGTGCAACCCTGAAGAGGATAGCCAAGCCTGACAGCCACGTTCAACCACATAAATGTTATTCAGTGTTTTTAAAATTTATTTATTTAATTAATTGTTACATTTGTAGAATATTTTTTAATTTTGCTTTGTTTTGCCATTTTATGGTTATTTTCATCTTTAAGGCGAGAAAAAAAAGATAGTGAATCATTGCAAGCAAGATTTGCATGACTAGATTTTTTTTATATATGATATTTGAAAGGTAACATTTACAGAAAGACGGTGTGGTTCATGGTAATAACACGGGCCACTGGGTTTTCTGGAAAGATACTAGCAAGTTATGAAAGACAAGAAAAGAAATTTCAATGCTTGAAAAAAGAAAAGTTTTTTTACTTAATGTTTGCCACTTTCTAATAATAAATACTATCAGTTTTTTAAAGATCTACATCTTAAATAGCAACAGCTACATCCTAAGTGTAAAATACAGTGTACACAAATATAGAGCTCAATTAGGACTATAGAATCACCAGTAATGATGCTACACTTTTAGACTGATTACAGAACTTGTATTTTTTTCTGAGAGAGTATCCATTTAAAATTGGCTATTTATTGCTTATTAAGTATAGTGTGTGTAATATTTTTCCTTAGCAGCTATACTTTTCAGATATATTGATGATCACAATGAATGAAATTATGGGGTTTTATTTTTACTGCACTATTAAGTCCCAAGTTAATCTGGGACTGTTATTCCATGATAGCATCATACTTTATACAGATCAATAGTCAAGAATTACTTTTAAAGAATCCAAACCTGAATGAAAAAAATAAAAATGAGAAACTTGTGGCTGCATGAAATCACTGTCTCTTTCACAACACCTTCAGAGTCAGAAGGCCAGGAAAAGTTACTGTTTTCGAAATTCATGTTTCCATGTTTTTCTTTGAAAATAAGCTTTTCACAATGTGAATGGGAAAACAGCATATCCCAGCAAGCCCAGTAACCACAGTAAATGGCACGGGCAGAGAAGCACGTATCATAAGCAATATACAATATTAGAAAAGAATAGGTCAAAGTGACTCAGAGGTTTGTAAGAGTACTGAGCACAGTATCCTTTCTTTGCCAGAATCTACTCTTTGATGAAATTCAGTGTGATTTTATATTTCATCAGCTGTGTACATCAAGTAATATTTAATGCCTTGCTTAAGCTCTTTGTCCTTATATTTGCTGAGGAGTATTGACAACAGAATTATAAACTGGACATAAATTGCTGAGGACCTAATTATGTAGCAATTTAGCTATATTCAGAGTTACCTGTGGATGGAATGCATCAATATCCACGAGCTGTTAATATCTCCATAAGACGTATGTTATCTTTTGGGGCAATATATAAACTGTAGCTGAATCAAAAAGAAAGAGAAAAGATTTTCTAACTGAGCCATCACCAAAAAAAAAAAAGAACAAAAACAAACAAACAACAACAACAACAACAAAACTGGCAGTAACAGGTTATGGGACAATTTTTTTTTTTTTAATTCAGATGGAAAAAAGTTAAACTTAGGAAAAAACTAATGACCCAAAACACAATGGTCATGCTATTGGCTTCATCATCTTGAGCAAACAGCAAATTAGTTGGCACTTTCTAAAAACACTGCCCACAGCTGGACACAGCATTCGCGCTGACCTAATAGCAACAAGCTTGTTTTGTGCATGGCACAACCCTCTTGCTCGCAAACGGTCGCACTGTCACACTGCTGACTCAGGCTTTCAGGTCAACCAGAGCAGTTTTAAACGTGTTAATAGGAAAACATAGGAGAAATATCTAAAATACTAAAATCCGTTAAAGAACCAATTTCCTTACAATGAGTGGGGACTTTGATTTTCTGATTCAGAGGGAATAACCGTGCCACAGCGTCCCCGTTGATTTAGGATTTGCTAACTGAGCAATTAAGTTATTTACTGGTGTACAATTCAGCCGTCACGGAAATAGAGGAATACCGTGGTACATTTCCCTGGAATGTTTCGGGGGGCAAAGCGTACCCAGGTGTCTTGCTGGTGCAGAAGGTAAAAGAGAGAAACTGTAGTTAAAACTTGCTTCATTGAAACACTAGCACCGAAGTCAGCCTTGCTGCTAAATTTCAGGTCAGAATACAGACAATAAAATGAGGCCTGCAGAAATAATTTGGTTTAGCAATGCAGGACATCAACAACAGCTTTATAACACTGGGTAATTTAGATGAAGCACTGAAGCAGTGAAGAAAAAAATAAAAGAAAAAAGCTTATGTGTTATATAAAATTCATCTACCTGCCCATAATTTCTCATTAAAAAGTTCCATTCCAGTTTATCTTTGAAGAAAGCAATTGCTTGGCATATTTCTGTGCAAGGTTTAAGAACTTAATGAGCTATCCTCTAGAAAAATCCTACTCCAAGCTAATGGCTTTAGGCTAATGAAAACGATTCTGTAGCAGAGCAAATACTTCGGCACTTCCGTGCGTAACCGCAATGCGGTGGCAATACTGCAGTGCCCCGATAAACTCCAGGTTGCAGCATGTCATTTTTTGGCTAGATTTAGGACCAGGGTTTCCCAAGGACAGCGTTCCGGCTGTGCAGCTCCGCTGACCCTTCCCTCGGCTTGCATCTCCTCAGCCACCGCGTCTCCCAGCGTCGGGTGGGTCTCACTCCCGGTTTCGAATGGCTGATTCGATACCACCGCTTCCAGAACTAGTCCTTACTCTCACGTATCGGTGAGAACTGTTGTTAAACGCACTCGTTTAGGATCAGAAAAAGAAAACTCCTCTACCTGCTTTGCAGCATAAGAATACCTAAGAGCGTTTCTTAAGGCAGGAGAGTGCGGGAGTAGAAAATCAGGAACGATACAAGCAGGGGAACCACACATTGCTGTTTGAACGGACTGCCTGCAGCGAAACAAGGTTCTGTGCAGACTTAGCGTATAGATCATCTCTGTTACATTTAGCTATAAATCAGATCTCCCTCTGTTCCTATAGGTCTTAAAGCCATGCACTCTTAGATACCACTTAAGTCATTTTCAGGTTCTCCTGGTGACCTAATGAGACGAAGTGGGAGTGCAGGCTACCATGTCTTGGGACAATTATAATACAGAATCACAGAATCACTAAGGTGGGAAAGGACCTTCAAGATCATCAAGTCCAACCATTAACCCAAGGCCACCATGCCCCCTAAACCATGTCCTGAAGTGCCACATCCACACGTTTTTTGAACACCTCCAGAGATGGCGACTCCACCAGCTCCTTGGGCAGCCTGTTCCAATGCCTGACCACCCTTTCAGTGAAGAAATTTTTCCTAATATTCAATCTAAACCTCCACTGGTGCAACTTGAGGCCATTGTCTCTCGCCCTATCGTTAGTTAGCTGGGAGAAGAGACCAACACCCTCGTCGCCACAACCCCCTTTCAGGTAGTTGTAGAGAGCGATAAGGTCTCCCCTCAGCCTCCTTTTCTCCAGACTGAACAACCCCAGTTCCCTCAGCTGTTCCTCATGAGACTTGTGCTCCAGCCCCCTCACCAGCTCCATTGCCCTTCTCTGGACACGCTCCAGCACCTCAGCATCCTTCTTGTAGTGAGGGGCCCAAAACTGAACACAGTATTGGAGGTGCGGCCTCACCAGTGCCGAGTACAGGGGCACGATCACTTCCCTACTCCTGCTGGCCACACTATTCCTGATACAGGCCAGGACGCTGTTGGCCTTCTTGGCCACCTGGGCACACTGCCAGCTCATGTTCAGCTGTCAACCACCACCTTCCCCAAGCCTGTAGCGTTGCATGGGGTGGTTGTGGCTGAAGTGCAGGACCCGGCACTTGGCCTTATTAAACCTCATACAGTTGACCTTGGTCCATTGATCCAGCCTGTCCAGATCCCTCTGCAGAGCCCTCCTACCCTCCAGCAGATCAACACTCCCACCCAACTTGGTGTCATCTGCAAACTTACTGAGGGAGCACTCGATTCCCTCATCCAGATCATCAATAAAGCTATTGAATAAGACTGGCCCCAGAACCGAGCCCTGGGGAACACCGCTTGTGACCGGCCGCCAGCCGAATTTAGCACCGTTCACCACAACTCTCTGGGCTCGGCCATCCAGCCAGTTCCTCACCCAGCAAAGAGTAAACCCATCTAAGCCACGAGCCGCCAGTTTCTCCAGGAGAATGCTGTGGGAGACACTGTCAAAGGCTTTACTAAAGTCCAGGTAGACAACGTCCACAGCCTTTCCCTCATCCACTAGGCGGGTCACCTGGTCATAGGAGGAGATCAGGTTGGTCAAGCAGGACCTGCCTTTCATGAACCCATGCTGGCTGGGCCTGATCCCTTGGTCGTCCTTCATATGCCCTGTGAGCACTCTCAAGATGAACTGCTCCATGATCTTCCCTGGTACGGAGGTCAAATTATTTATACTAATAAATATATATGGATAATAATAAATTTATGCAGCTACATAATATATATAATATATAAAAACATATAAAATATTGTATATTATATATTATATATAATATACGGAGGTCATATTATTTATACTAATAAAAAAAGTTGGGTTTTGTATTGTAAGAGAGCTCAGGCTTGAAGATCAGAAGAAAAAAAAATTTAAAATCACTTATATCAAACAATACATGAAAATCCCTCCCCTGGTCAGAAAATTAATCTGAAAAACAGGGGGCAGAAAATATAATACCTGCTTTAGTAAACTGTAAAAGGCAATTCCTCATGAAATATTATACTTAAATTAGCTCATAACATTTGCAACTATGCTGAAATATAGTTAATTCAAGCTCAAAATAATGCTACTACATATTTGTCCCATGTGTGCAATGTTGACAGGAGCATATCTGCATCAGAAATTTCATTTCTTCCTTTTTTTTTTCCAGTGGACTTGAATTTCACTGAGTCATTAACTCCAGAAGGAAGGAATTAAAATTCTAACACAGTCTTAATTTTGCTGCAACCAGCCATCGTTACAGCTGACATATTTCATGCTCCCTTTTTCCTTTACGCAAAGTTTTGTCATACTTCGCACAAAACCTAATCCACAGACCGCAAAGAACCTAAACATTTGAATCACATGCAGTATGTTGTGAATCAGGCACTCAACAGAGAGCGATTAATGAATATGGAAAAGAGTAATTCCAACAGGTTTGAGCAGCAATAGTCTACCTCTGATCCTATTGCGCTAAATTTTGATTAAATGTCATAAAGTGCATGACGTTTGGTGTTCTGTATTGATCATAAAATTAACCTTCCTGGGGGTTCACAACCTGGCAGGCTGCAGGTTTTGCTGTCACAACCACTTCATCATAACACATGAAAACAGCCAGAATTATTTTTTTAAAAGCTGAAGGGCTGCCACGTGAATAACTGACATTCCTGCATCACTGTCTTGTAAATATTTGATTTTACCAAGTATGGGACAGATTTAGGTCCCCTTCACAAAAACCTAAATGCAAAAGCGGTTCTGTTATGTTCAGTCCCACAGTTTTAACCAAGCATAGTCCAAAGCACATATTTACCCCAGAAGCGTAAAAGAGATGGTTTCTGTCAGTACAGAAGTTAAAGATGCCCTGTGCTTGCCTTCCTGATTCTTCAAAACTGGGGTCAGCACCTTTCATCTGACGCGGAAGTCTCGGACACGACGCGTACGACCAATATGATCAGGTCAATGCCGTTTATTATGTTGTCTGATTCCAATATATAACATAATTTTCGCTTAATCACTGCGCACACACTCATGATTGGTTACAGCTTGTTACACACATTATTGCAGTTGGCTATATACAAGATATCACGCGCTGTCCACGCGCCGCTCACACGGTCAGGATTGCTGCTTGCAGGTGTCCCTGTTTTTCTTGCTTCTTAGCTGTTTACCACAGCTCCTTCTCCTCAAGGCCGAGCCGTGCAGATATCCAGCTGTTTACCAGCTTCTCAATGCCACAGCTCCTTCTCCTTAAGGTCGAGCCATGCAGAGTGATCCCAACATCTCCCTCTTTTTGTTTTTGTATAAACAAAACCTGATGGATCATTCGCAACCCGAGGACTGTGAGGAAGATGGACCATCTGTACATCCTTGTATCGTCCTGTGCCACGAACTCAGCCCAGCAGTCGGTAGGTGCCAGCTTTACGTGGGCGTCCTCACGGGGGCAACGGTGGCCTTGCCGTACACCGGCCCGCTGCCCTTCGGGAAATCCCGGTATTACACATTTGCAGAGGAACGAGTTTCGACACATGTGGCCAGCGAGTGTCGGAACTCACCTCAGTTGTCACCTTTTAACACAGGGAGCCTATGGCGTATGTGCCCGCTGGCCAGATGTGCTGCACGCGCCACAGCCGTCCCGTCTATTGGTTCGTAGGCTTTGTTCACACGGCATCTTACCATAATCCAGCAGTCACATACCAACTATGCTTAAATTAATAGCAGAATGTTACAAGGCAAACAATTCTAGCTGTATTACTCCTAGCGATAGAAGCTACTTCTAGTGATGGAAAAAGTGCTTGTATAAAGCTATGAAAACCAATATTATATCTTACCAAAGGATTTGTAGTTATAGAGCGGTTTGCCCTAAAAGCTTTCCATGTTCCTCTCATGATACTGCTAATTTCAGTGTGATTTACCCATACATTTTCTTTTGGCTGAGGTGGCATCCCGATTGCGATGACACCTGATAGTGTCAAGATGTGTCCGACAATGACGATGGTGACTGTTTCACCCATGGTTTTACCCATTTTGCGAGTACCCAACAAGTTCCAGAATCTGTAATGACACAAGCATAACCTCGTCCCCAGGTTAGCAGTTGAAAAGGTCCTTCCCACATATTCTTTTCCAAATTTTTAACTTTTACTTGCACATTTTGTGTTAACTCAAACAGACTTCCTGTCATTCCTTTTACATGTTTCTCCTTCTGCTAGACGCAAATAATTTAACACATATAAGGTTTTATTCAAACGTTCTTGGTGTGGTGTGGTAGCCTCTCCCCCTTTTTGTTTTTGCAATAAACACTTCAGGGAATGATTCATTCGTTCAACAATAGCTTGTCCAGTTGGGGGATGTGGTATTCCAGTAACATGTGTCACTCCCCATTGAGCAAAAAATGGTTGGGTTGACTGGGCTACATAACAAGGACCATTATCGGTTTTAATTTGTAGGGGTATACCATGGGCTGCTCCTTCTCCTTAAGGTCGAGCCGTGCAGAGTGATCCCAACATTCATCCACAAACATAAATGGTGCTCACATGCTGCTTCTGAACCTGCTACCAAAGGAACTGCAGGTCCTTGGGATCAAAAAGGGTCATCTGGTTCTGTCCCTTCTGCAGGGAAGGAAGTTTTGTCCAGCGCTTTGCCTTGGCTGCAATCTAATAGAGTGCAAACAGTTTCCATGGATCATCTGACTCGTGTTAGCCATTTTGTGTTTAAAACTCCAGATTGCCTCCTTGTCATAACTTGAGACGCATTCATTGAGACAGCCTCTGAATAAGCCCTGTACTTCCCATTTACCAAATTCCTTTACTTCGATGATTTCTTTCTTACAGTCTAGTACTAGGCACAGTATCCACCTCTAACCAATTTATTTTTTTCTTTAAAATTTTCTCCCTTGGATAGTAGTAACAATCAAATGTTGAGGCACGAAAGGATTCCTGATTCCACCTCAGTGATTATTTCAATGGGTATTAAATGGTTATCATCATCACCTACCTACTGAAGTGGTCATTGTCACCACTGGATCTAGAGTGGCTGGTTGAAGCTTTTGGAAATTAAATTATTGCTTTAAAATAATAGGTGCCTCTTATTGATTGCCCATCCAAATCTAAAAATGTTCTTCTTTTTAATGACACTTACATAATTTCTTGGATGATCAGAGAAATGGTACTGTGCAAGAGCTACTGTAGCCTTTCTTAGCATTTAGTTCATTCTGCCGTTAACTTTTCTGTCTCCATAAGTGGTAACCTAATTCTTCTAAGACTTGACAAGAGGTTTATCTTCTATGAAATTATTTCTCATAGGGAAAAGTTCCTTAAAAATAAAAAAGGAAGAGAGAATAAAATCTTTAATAACAGCCTCATTGGAGCCTCTTTCCCCATGGAGGTTCTTTAAAGTCGGAAAAAAACCCACAACTAATGAGACATCACCTTCAAACTGCCTGTCTTTTGGTGTGGATTTCTCGTGAGTTCCTTTGCCAATCATTGCTAGACTCCTGATGTATTCACCTGGTTCTTCCAGGAGGAGGTAATCCAAACTCACTATTCACTATCTATCTGAAAGCTGTGCACCAGGACATTCTGAAAGATTAGCTGTGAGCTCGACCTAACTTTTATTATACCTTAGCAGAATCTCCATTTCTCCATCAGCATCACAGCACCAACGAAAAGACACAAAATCTCCAAACCAGTCTTACCAGAAAAGTCAAAAGCAGGCCCATTTTCAAAAGTGGTCAAGTAGACCAAGGACCTGACTTTCATCATAACTGAGCAATAAAGCAGTGAAATTACTTCAGCACTTGAAAAATAGCTATTATTTTACCAGCCCCATTCTAGGGTACTAAATCATATCTATTTATCAAAACAGAATTTGCAATATGTGCCCACATTCACCCTGTTTCCGTCTCTGAGAAGCCAAATTGCAATACATCGTATGGGAACCCACTGAGCTAAAGAGCGCGGGGGAGATTACTGGTGGGAAGACACTTTGCTATCCAAAAAAAATTGCAGGTTTCCAATTCCAGCCCAACCTGTTTGCGGCCAGTGTTGCTTTATGGGTTTTCCTTCCGCACAGCGGAACTCTTGTATGAGCTGAGATTTCCCACCACAACTGAAAACAGGCTATGCGTTACAGCATCAGCGTCTTGGCTGATAATTAATCTTTGCAGTGAAGACCAGTTTTGCCCTTATCAACAATACAAAGATCTGGTATAAGGAAAAGGGGTTGAGACTGGACTTAGTTTTGGCTTTTGCTTCTTTTTTCCACTGGCAAAGGCACACCATTTCCCCTCAAGTATTAGAATTATCACCTTTAAACGCAGCAGAAGACTCATCTTGACAGATGAGGCAGCACTGTAAATTATTGGGAAGTTTGATATAAAACGAGATGATGGATTTTGACTGCTGAATATTAGTCCTAAATACAAAAAACTGGACAAGAAAATTTGTAAAATGTTTAAATGAAGAGTATTACCTTCCATTGGCATCAGGTGATGAACAAATCCCACATCTGGAGACATGTATATGCAACTACCATTGGACATCCACAAGATGTATTCACCTGTCTCGTCGCATAAGCAGAGCTGACTGTGTTACCAGCGGTGCCAGCCTTGCAGACACATCTAGTCAAATCCCTGGGCTTTAGCTGCTGCCACTGGGAACTTTATGACACTCATTTGAGGCACAGGCTGAAAGTCAAACCTCACGGAAGTCAAAGACAGAACCCCCATCCACTTCAGCAGGACCAGGACTGCTCTCAGCCAAAGAAATGAACGGCTGTTCACCCACAGTCGAAATAGAGACCAGAATGTAAGGCTGTCGTTGGAGCTAAAGCCATGGGAGAAACAATATTGGCAATATGGGGACCTAAATTTCGTGCAGCTAGAAAAGTCTTCATTAAAAATTGAGGAAAAAAGCAGAAAACATTTTGAAAGGGATATGATGATCACTGGAATATATAAGTACCTAGGAAAAAAAGAAGATAAAAGATTGGGTGTCTGTACAGTTACCATACCTAAACCATAACCTGACTTATGTCCCAGAACGCTAACAGACACGGAAACACAGAGCTGTTTATCCTGGAGCTGCGGTGCGGAATGCACTGTCTCCCTAAAAATGAGGTGCATCACTTCAGTGAATCCATGGTGTTAAGCGATACTTATCATCGAGTAAGGTTCCATAATGTTCAGCATAAACAGTTTTCTTCGTTTTTAAAGCACAGTCTTTTTCCATTAATGACTTGAGCAACATCCTTTGTGCAGGATAGCAGCTAGGCGACAGTTGGCTCTTGCAAAAGTATGATCTCCGTAAGTTTAAGAGCATTGCACAAAAGTTTTTTCTTTTTCCTTTTTCTTTTTATTCTTTTTTTTTTTCTTAAGAAAGAACTGGGAAATGAGGGAAGTGAGTACAATTTTTATCATTGGCAGATTGTTTTCCTTTATGTAAACAGCCCCAGGGGATTTGTTGAGACACAGTATTCAAACAAGCAGATTTTATTTCATAATAAATGAGCTTTTAAATTATTCTGGCATATTCGATCACACAAACAAGTTTTTCCCAATCCAGAAAAACTTCTCAGAGTGTTTTCAATTCTTTTTTTCTTGCATCAGAAAATGACCTTACTTTTCTTCTCAGATAACTCTTACTTGTTTTTTTCCTGAATCTGTGATCTCATTTTCATTTACATCACCAGCCAATCCTATCGTTAGGATTTAGAGAGTTATTAAATATTTCATGGTAATCTTGAGCCAATCCTAATGAAGGTTTGTTTCAAAGAAATGTAAACAAGAAGGACTTGTTCTCATCTAATGCAATTTGGCAGGAGAAACTCCCATAGAGAGGAAATGAGCTGTCCCAGGGTTAGCATACTGGTCTGGAACTCAGAAATTCCTGGTTTAGTTCCCCGTTCTGCTGTAAACTTCCTGGATGACCTTAAATAAATCTCTCTCTGTCTCTGATCCCCATGTGTAAAATGAAATAATACCAGTTTCCTGGTTATCAGGTGAAGGAAAATGAAACAGAGCCGAAAGGAGCTGAATGTCTGTCAGCCTAGTTGAGTCGTTCTTGCTCGGATTGTGGATTTGCTCACGCTGCCACCTCATCTCTATCTGCAGTTTTCTTGTACGAACAGACCTTTAACCATTTAGTATATGCCTTTCTGTCCTTTTTTCACCCCAGTAATCTTTCTTGTCTTTTATCCATTGTCTGTACACCCTTGCCTGCCTTATCCCCCCCGTTGCGTCTTTCCCCCCTGAACCAGCACCCGTCATTGACACCTGTTTTCAGGTGCAAAACCAGGTAATTTTATAGTCTAATCAAGGAAAATGATTCACTGTGTTCTTCTTCCTGGGCTTCTGGAAACTATAACTTATATCAGGCAAAATTAAACACTTTAAACCACTCTCATAAATTCTACCTAACCTAACGCACATTTTATCCTGGGTGCTGGGACCAGGGTGTTCTTCCAAAGACAGCCCAGGAGAGAGCGCGTAGAAATCCACAGCTTGCGAAGTGCCACGATAAAACGTAATGACAGAACTTTTGCACTATAGAATGATTTCTTTTAAACACTATTAATGATATGTATGTTGTTAATAAATATAGGACTTTTTATAATATAAAATGAATTCCTATAAAATGTTACCACCGAGAGAAGATGGAGGAAATATGCAGAGTAATTAGCACTTTCAAAAGTATTCTTTGAGAGAAATCAAAGGACCTTTGACAACTCAAACTGCTGAAAACCAGACAGTTAATAATAATTGTTATTATTATTATTATTATTATTATTATTATTATTATTAACATTGTAAGCAAATGTAAGGCTATTCTTTATAAACCTGGCTACTTTCATTTTGAGATTACTAGGGAAATAAAACACAGATTCTCCAACACCTAATTTGTAAAAAACCAAATTGAAATCCAGACTCAAGAAACACATATCTTGTTCTGTTCTAGAGTTTGAGCCATGTCCGTGTACAACCAGTTTTTGGGGTGTTTTTTACATTCCTAATCCCAACTTCAAAGGTGTTGTATCTGTTAGGTCTGTTAGCCAAGTATGTACATACGGTTACTGCCAACGGAGTTCAGAAATATAGTGGAAAAGGATGACTCAGAGCAATGGTTAATATTTCTAACAATCCTATCATATTAGATAATATATCCCAACTCTTTGTCTCAGGATGATCAAATTATTTTTAGAATATATTCTTGATGAGAAAAATCCAGGGAAAGCTTAAAGATAATGCCTCCCAGAGTTGTGAATATAAATAAACATAGCTTACCAACAGCCTGTTACAGTATTACTGTTCTTTTTTCCTTGCACTGTATGTAAGGGCACATTGACTTTTCACGTCACATTTTCCATAAGAGTTGCATATTTAATAATTCTGCCCTTCTATTTTGAAGTCGTAGGTACTAATCTATTGGACATCATCACTCACCCTTTTTTTCGGTAAATCTGATTCAGCACGCAATGTCATCCACAAAAAACCCCAAAGATCCTAAATCAAGATGTTTCATTGAATTACGGTGAAAAAAAAATCAACTTCAGCTGCCTTCCCTGGAGTGACTAAACACACAAAAAAGTCTCTGATTATTCCCTCTGCAAAGAGACATCAATTCTATTCTTAATCTTTAATTTTCCTGACCGAAATCCCACTGTGCATATTTTGCACAGCTCACTATAGTAGACAGGAGATTTATATTTGGTTCCACATTATGCTCAAAGCAACATTTATTCTCAGTTTCTACTTTGGTATAGGATTAAATGTTTGCTGCAGGAGGCAAAGTTTTTAAAAGAAACTATCTAAATTAAAGTACTAGCAATTATTTTTATTGCTTGCCTTTTAAGATATTGCCTGTTTTAGACAACAGGTGATTAGACAAACTATGACACTATAAATTTATTCTGGTTTCTGTTCTATGCACTAAGAATAAAATCCACTCACAAGATGAAAAAGTTATGATAGAATAGTCAAATTATTCTCTTGACTTTTTGTGAAAAGTAATATTGGAGCACTTAAAGAAAAGATACTGCAAGTATACTGAAAAAAATCCCATATATTCACTCCCACTGCATCATGTTTGGCCTCCTAGCCATGATTTCACTTTTGTTTAACAGAAGATAGGAAACAAAGCAGAGACTGATAAACTTTAATTGAATTACATGTATGTTTCCACATACTCAGCAAATTAAGACACATCATTTGAGATTAAACAAAACATGTCATTCAAGCAGAAACAAATCAGTCGTACTTAATAATGCTAGCAAGCCAGAATCAGAAAACAATCAAGCAAAAAACAACACTTCATGTCCCTGACCAAGTGTACCAAAAGTGGTGACCCCGTTGCTCTTGGATCGCAGATGACGTGCAGGTGGTCCGAGGACCACTCCCATGCTGGGCCGGGGTACGTGAGGGAGCGGGGCTGGCTTTTGCAGGAACATGTTGGCTGCCTCCTCCGGACAGTCCAGAGTTTTCTCAAATGTTTCTTAGAAGATATTTAAATTTCTAGATAATTTCATGCTTTCGCTTTTTTTGAAAACGATTTTGATGGTTGTGTTCAAGCTCCTCCAGAAAAAATAAGATAAAACAAACTTTAAGCTTAAGTATAACTATGAGACTGATTTTCTTTTTTCCTCTTCCTATACAACTTCTTCTTGAGAAGAAAAGCCTTGAATTTTTATGTGTAAATTAATGACCACATAGACAAAAAGTAAACACAATTAATAAGACTGGTAATGGAACCACCATCCACTTGAAGTCTACATGTGTAAGCCACAAAAAAAGAAAAAGGTTAGTACCTCTTTTTTCAATAAAATAAGAGACACCATTCTTTATTTTTCAATCCTTTTAGAAGTACTTCTGACAGCCAATTTTTGTCCAACTGCAGAATTTAATAAAGACAGGGGAGACTGCATTTTCAAAGTTCACTTAATGCTTAAAGTAAAATGCAGATGTTTAAATCACCACAAACATCGACGTTTTGTTTATTTAACAAAGAGCTTGAGGAGTTCATACGCCTCTTCTGGAGTCACCTTGTACGCTCCTTTCTGAGACAACTGCTGCTGGTGTCAAACTCTCCTGGCTTGTAAATTCGGCTTGACACTAACCGCGCTGCACAAATTGAAAGGAGCACTGTGAGGCCTGTGAGTAAAAAAGGTATGCCTTCACACCTGCCAACAGCAGCTGCCTGAAAAATAACGGCAGGGAGATGAAGGAAAGAACTAAAATTCCTGCCGGAGGTTAAACTTTCTTTTGCTGGTACAAAGAATAAATTCTTTTTTCCCTTTCTGAAGTAAAATTCAGCAGCAATTCGGAGTTGTATATTAGAATTATCCAATACTAGGGTAAGTCAAAAGACACAAAAAAAATCACAGCAGTAAACAAGACAGGCAAATTTTCCATTGTGTTGAAGCTATCAGAGTCTGTGTGACCCTTTTCTCCTGTAGCTTTTCGCTTAAAATCTTACGTATGTAAGCAAGTCCTACTGGCCCCGCTGCCTTTGGACTAACCGCTTCTGTTCTGAGGCCGAAAGTATATGAATCACCCACTGTGCTTGTTTCTTTTATTTGTTCCTCACGTCTACCTCCAGCCTGGAACCTTGAGCTACCAAAAATAAACACCACAACAGGAAAGAAAATGCTAGTGGGATTTTCATAATTTAAATTAAAATTAATAAATGGTCCCTGATCAGGAACGTCTTCGACTACCCCGAGCGCTTCCGCATCTGTGTGCCACACTGGTTTAGTATCAGGTGTTAGCCCTGCTGAAATGTATGAAAAACATGAACGAGGTGATAACAGCACAACTGTGAAGATCGGTTACCAGGATTATGTTCCTAATTCATATTCACCGTACAAAGGGGCTGCGAGTAAAGCAGGCGAAGAACAGGCGCTCGTTCGAGCAGCAAGTGAATGCATGCTGGAGCACCACAAGCTTTTGGGTTTGCTTTGCACATAATGGAAATGTTGCTTAAGAGCTGTTGAGCAACCTCCTGTAAGGAAATTCCTCATTATGAGAAACCTTTTCCTAAGAGATTTTCTATGTTTTGGAAGATGTTATGTGCTTTGATTTGTGAGGTGTTTGAACTTGAAAATGCTTGGGGGTGGGGGTAAAGGCTTTTTTGTTTGAGTGTTTGGTTGTTTTGGTTTTGCTCTTTGGGAGTTTGTGTGCTCTTTAAGTCCAATAGACAGCTATTTCCATAATTATTCTTTTTTTTCCCCAAAGAGAGGTAGCTCCTGTTTTGATATGGTCTCCTCAACTGCACTGATAATCCAAACCCAGCATAAGGTGCAGATTTGTACATTCCACAATTTCAAGCAGTTTTCGGATGCCACCAGACTGCAGCTGATTCAGAAACAAACGATATCACTTTGAACTTCATTGGGAAGTTCATTGGGAACCTTTTCCCTGACCTCACAGGGCTTTGGGAAGGCCTGTGGAGATCATTTCATTAATCTAGTAATTTCTCATGTGAACATCACCAGGAAAGTTGAAGCACACAGGTATGAAGACAGCACATTTCATTTCATAAGGGTGCCAGGAATGACAGGCTCACTGTTAAGACAACTGACCAGCTGGAAGGAAAGGAAACAGTCAGTCTTTCTAGTCCCCTCTCCAGTTCCTCACATTTTCGGAAACCAGTTCTTGGGGGCTGAGGGGGGTTGGTTGGGTCTTTTTGTCATTATGGGGTGAAGTCCCATCTGGGAATTGTCCAGCAAGAAACTGCTTAAATGAACACACTTCCACTTGGTCTGACAAGTGCCTTCTCTTAATGTGGTTTATTGCCTGCTTGCCACATCTTAGAGGCAGTGTCCAATTAATAGCAATTTAATAAAAGTGGGTTTGCAGTTATGTTTACAAAAAAAAACCATGAAGCATTTTTTACCTCTCAAATTGTTTTAATCACTTCCTTTTCAATAGTATCCTTCCTTTCCAATAACACAGTAAATAAACTCAGTCTCTTGTCTGCTTGGTAGAAAAAAAATATTGGAGTGCTGACATTTTTTGGCTACACTCTATGATAATGGCCATCAATTAGAGGTTGCTTTCTAAACCAAACACAGGAATAAAATATCCTCAAGACATTTATGAGTTTTTTGTAATAAGCGGAAATCTCGAAATAAATGCAAACCCAGGAACATTTTCTCTGTAGTATTTGTACGAAGATCTATAGGAAGGCCTGCTTGAAGCAACATAATTTCAGGACACCTGAAAACAAACAATAGATACTAGATTATTTTTTTTTAATCACAGACTCATCGCTAGATAACTTGTGATCTTTGTTTTTGCATTTCATTCTCTGCTTTATAAAACTATTTTATATTTCACCACTTCCATGAATATATAACTGTGTTTTCTGAAGTCTTTAACAATCTGTCCTTATGACGTTTGGTACTTAATCACAGAATCACAGAATCACAGAATCACTAGGTTGGAAAGGACCTTTAAGATCATCAAGTCCAACCATTAATCCAGCGCCACCATGTCCCCTAAACCATGTCCTGAAGCGCCACATCCACACGTTTTTTGAACACTTCCAGGGATGGCGACTCCACCACCTCCCTGGGCAGCCTGTTCCAATGCCTGACCACCCTCTCAGTGAAGAAATTTTTCCTAATATCCAATCTAAACCTCCCCTGGGGCAACTTGAGGCCATTTCCTCTTGTCCTATCACTAGTTACTTGGGAGAAGATGCCCTCACAGACCTGAAGTATCGAAAGCCTTGAATGCTGACTCCTCTGATCCATCCAAGCTGGTCACACGTGGGCAGAGTGAGAGAGAAGAGACAGAACAAGCACATGCTCCCCGTTGGTTTTGCCTTTATGGCAGCCGATGAGCAATGACTGAAACTGCAAGTTTCTATCTCTGGTCCAGCTTTCTCGGACTGTAAATACATCCACAGCCATTTCATTTAGGAGACCAGAACACAGTCGATGCAAGGGATACAATTTACAAACAATTTAGCAGCTGAATGAGTATAGCTCACAAATTATCATGCCAGCTGGAGTGTTTCAGAAAGTGTTCAGGAAGACGTACGCAATCTTAATTTCAGTGAGAAATTCAGATGAGAGCTTCCTACTTCTTGGCATTCCATTGATAAACAACAGAAGAGATTAAAAAAAGAAAATATTGCAACAAAGCTGTGGTTTCTGGAGATTCTGTGGTAATTCCTCTAGTCTGCACTATCTGCAGCTGGAATTTCACAATATAGGGATAGAACATGTCTTTTCATGCTCAAGGTGCAGAATATTTTCCACTTAGCCTTTAGCAATATACAGTGCACCATGCACCCAGCAGTAGCTCTGATTCACCTAGAAAGATATGTGTATGTGGTACGTATATCCTAGTGAGCTAGCTAAGATAGTATTGACCCCAGTTAAGTGTAGGCACATGTGCCACCCTTTGCATCCTTTGCACCCAAAGTCAGCAGGAGGACAAGTTAGTTAACGTCATTCAGTGCGTAAAAACATTTATATCCTTACGGGGCAGTTCAAAAGAACCGATCATTGCCAAAAGCATTTCAAAGCTACCTTTTTAGTCTGCCTGGAATACGATGGAACTAGTTTTATTACTGTTATTAAATATATATGTTAAGTTAGTGCCCAAAGGTACTAATCTAATCAGTAGTGGAGATGCTTGTGTTTGGTAGTGCATAAACACAGGTTACCTATATCCTGCCAGGCTTACAGTCCATTTGATCAGGACATTTTTATTCATGAAGCTATAAAATGCAGTATATTAACTAAACCTTTATGTCACTGATGGGGAACCTGTGGCACACAGGTCAGAAATGACAAACAGTGCTACAGTCAATAGTAAGAAAGCACAAATAAAATGGCCATAGCTGTGGAACAGCCTCTGGATGCCAGAAGGAGCAAAGGTACAGAGAGTGGCCTGGAAGAATTAGGGTAAGAGGCAGGGGAATATTTTGAGTGGACATAAAAAGTCCTCTCCATCACCGATTAATTCGCTTCCATCTATCTGGAAGCTTTACCAAAACTGACATTTAATTTCAGCCTCAGAAAATATGTTTCTTTCTAGGTAACTACTTTCTCGAGTAATAAATTTAATCGTAATAAAGTTAAATACAGCAAAAGATATTTAAATATCCCAAAAGGTCAGCAGGAAGCAGGCTTTCATATATGGCTCTAGATACAAAGCACTGCCCTATCCCAACCTGTGTGGAGATACAAAACTCACTCAAAGACAGATGTTGCACAGAAAAAGGCCAACAGGTCTTTAGGAAAACACAGATCAAAGATATTTGCAATATGCCATATTACAGTCCTATAATATGTTAGTTGTACTTATTTCAGTGTATATAAGCTCGTGTATTTAAAATATATAATCTACTTGACCCATTTGATGGTTGCACCAACAATACATGCAACATGCCCAAGACAGACCAAGGTGGTCGTTGATGACATGCAAAGAGGAGAGGACTCCAGATGCAGATGTCCATGCCCAGTAGTGATGCCAGCTGTTAGAAAATAACACCTTTACCCTTTTGAACTGGGCAAAATACATTTTATAATGATTAAGGACATGAAATAAAGGTATTTGCAGTGGAAGTTTCAGTGTCACTTCTCAGGGTATAACTGTGCTTCATATAGTTGAAAAGAGTTCTGCCAGTGAAAGAACATAAGTTTGATATAGCAGCTTATGACTCTACAAAGGAATAAAGAGTCCATGCTCGCTGTCAAGCTGCGATATATTATTACAGCACATCACATTCAAAGAGCAGAAAACAGACTTACTAGTAGTTTCAAACTTAAAGAAGGACAAGTTGTATTCCTCTCAATAAGGAATGAATGCTACAATGACGATTTTCCTCTTTAATTTCAAGGTTCCAGGAAAGACTTCTGTGAAATTTCATAGAAAACAGAAGAGGTCTTTTGATATCAGAGTCACCTTTAATTTAAAATATTACTTAATTTAAAGTATTACTCAGCCAGCACTACAGAGATTACATTTGCTTTAATATAAGAGAGTGTGTGAATTTGCCAGATCGTGTTGTGGATTTCCTTACAGTGCACACCCGCAAGGCTGACGCTGGCCACAACCGGTGCAATGGCCTATGCCTTCAGCGTGGAAATGAGCTTGATGTATGTTGCATACTAGAAATTAGACAGCTGATAATACAGTTAACACTACTTCAGATTGTTCAACTGCCGCCTTCAACATCTCTTCTCCATAGGTCTATAATCAGTCACTGAGCCCACAAAACAAAAAGGCTTTGTCACACGTCTCCGAACATGTCAGGCTTAACCACTTTGTTTCAAGTAGCCACGGCTGACGTTGATGAACAGGCACCACTGCTGAGTAAAAGCCTCCCAGATGCACAGCTGCAGGGAACGCTGAAGACAGCTTAGGGTAAAATGGGGAAAACAAAAGAGCCGTTTGCAAATCTCAAATCCTTCGTGTGGTCTACAGCCTGATTTGAAGTAGTGGCTGCATTCCTCTCCCTTACCCACAGACCCCCAGACTGGGATGAGGAAAGACATCCCAGTTTAGGGCAAATTTGTTATTATTGTGTTAACTACCTGTTACCCCAGCTGAGAAGACCTGTCAAGTTTCCAGGCATCAGTACCAGTTTTACCATCCTGGTACAAAAGGACTGACCGAGGCTCCATCTCAGGACTTTATAAAACAAACAAAAAAAGCAAAGAAAAACATACAAATATACAACACTATCCTGCTCAAGATCTCCAATATTCATATCAGCTTGTCAAAGAATAAAAATCTCGACACACATGCACTGCTGCAAGTAGACAGTGCTTTTTGGTCTACTACTACTCCATGGTTTTCCTGCCAGTGACTGATGTAATATCATCTGCCTAGCTGGCACATAAGCACTAGTTCAGCTCCTTCCCCACCTACTTTCCTCCCTCTACATCTAGAATTCACAGATGCCCTGGAAGATGTGGGCTTATTTGGCTGCATTTATAACAGAGCGAATACAAGTGTGCATCAGTTATATGTATTTCATATGAGAAGTTCTCTTGCAAAGGGCATTTGAACCTCTAAAGTTTGGGTTCCTGGTGGAAATGCTTTTCTTACATAAAGGAAGTTCAAAGAGCAAGGTTTGACTCTGTAGATTGGGATACTGGAGATGGTTTCTTTCAGTTTTACTCTTTCCTACAAGACATAAGAAGAAGCTTCAGAATCTAACCCAACCTGCCACAGTGTACAGATGCAGAGCAAAACTGCTCATGTTAGTTGGTGGCCAAGAAAATAAAAAGGAAAATGGAAATTACTTCACCTATGTCCCTCAGAGTAGTTAGTTTTGTGGAAACCTTTTCCTATATCAGACGCTTTCTTCTGCTGATGTACTGAGTAAACCACAAGCATTAGCAAAGTGGCTTGTACCATGCTATGAAATCACAGTGATATACAATGGTCTAGGAGCAAAGAATTTTCTAGGAACAAAAAGCATTATACAAACTTCAGAGCTCTTTCTGACCACAAATGAAAACCCACATTTCTTCCTGGTGAGAGCAGTGTTATACATCTGTACTTACAGAAAGGTGTAAGAAACCGTCAGATTTGGCTGACATTGAAGCAAACACCTCTAAATATAGGGGGTTGAAGGGAAGAGAGGAGAGGAACATCAAAACAACTTTAACTGTTTAAAGCACAAAAAACCCTCAGTTCTACATCCTCCTGAAATATGTCTGGTCTCAGTTAATGGGAAAACAACAGGAAATGGAGCTTGGCAGGACTGCAAACAGTCATCTACACCTTCACCCTGTGCATCAGCTCCATGGTGACTCAGAGTGGTGTGTCTCATCTAGCAACGCTTTCCTAGCGCATCCTGGAATGGATCGCTGCTTCCTAAAGATATCCCGGTCATGACCAAATTAGTTCTGAGCTCGCTAATTCTGAGATATTTTTGACTGAAGTGTTGATCTATAAAGAGCAGAATTTCATCAGTGAGCTGAATTATACCTTCCTCCACCAAGAAATCCTCTTTTTTCCAACACCCCATCTTTGAAAACATGAGGGCCTGACAACTTCTGGAAACCAGTTATGTCAGACAAAATGGGAATGAAGCCCCAAGAGTGCTAGTGAGCACAACATGCAGCCCTTTCACAGAAACAGGGTTGTTTTATGTGTCAACTTGAATGAATGATAGGAGCTTTTAACATAACCCTGTAAGCAAACTATATGGACAAATTCAAAATATCGCAGAGAATGCCACTGTATATAAAGGATGCCATTAATATGCCACTATGGGAGTAAAGGAAAAGAAAGAAAGTGAAGAAATAAAATTTCAGAATAAAAACAAGGGAATATGGGAGAAAATTACTGTCAGAGGGTGAAGCATTTTGTATTAGTTTAGATCATGTTTGTTCCCACTTGCTTCTGAGCAAAGCAAGGTCTCCCGTGCGCTTTTCCAGCGGTGCCTGCAGAACTGCAACGCATCTGCCAGAGCCGGGCTCCTCCGGGCTGTTGAGCATTTTGGGTGGGAACGCAACGGCAGCAGAAGGAGAAGTGGGAATGTGGGGGGTCACGGGAGCCGACCGAGCATCCTGCACTACAGCAGTTTAAGGTCTCTGAGCAACCCCAGGCTGAGCCTTCATCTAACTCAGAGCAAAGGCTGCAGCAGCCTCTGGAGCAGAATGCAGACAGTCAGAAACACCACGATTTTATCGTGTAACAATAAAAGAATTATCCCACGTCTTCCAAAAGCACATTTGGGCTGCTGCTCCCTTGCGCACACTCTCTCTCAGTACTGCGTAGCAGACCTTACTGGTAATGTGCTGAGAAGGGAAACTGCTCCGAACACTGAACATTGCACAACAACATTCCACTTATGTGGTACCGATCAGATGCCAATTATGTATCATTAAGTATTTTGTTTGGATAGTAAATCGGGCAGACTCAGCTAAAATAACACAGCTTGTTTCACTAAGTCTTTATGTAAATAAAACTATCGTACTGTTCCTATTCCATACTTATTGCTTCTCCCTATGGGCCAGATTCTGCCTCCTCTCTACTCAGTAGAAACCAATTTCATAAGTTTTTCATTAGTTTCACAATGTACATTTCACAAGATACAATAGTCACAAATTCGACCTTTCTCCAGCCATTTTCTGCAAAGCTTCTCCCATTCTCTGCAAGATACAACCATTTCTTCATCACTTTCCCTGGAGGCAGAATAAACAAGATACAGGTCACATGTCATTTACTTCCAGATATATGAAATGTTTCCCCAACTCCTAAATGCAATGCCATGACACATCGAGGATCCGGAAGGACTAGTGATGCTGTTGTGGGCTATCAAAGTGCAAACGGAGTCCAAAGTCAGTGCAAGCTGCAGATACGTGATATACCAACCAACTTTGTAACTGAACAATTAGACATCAATGGAAAATGAGATCCAAATAAATTTAATTTAGGAAGTCACTCACTAGTAACTATTACCAAACCAAGAAGGTTCTCATACATTCCAAAAATTCAACAGGCATGAATGTCTAATGTCTGCACTAACCAGTTGCTCCAAATCTTGACTGAAAAATGAGCATACCTGGCTTTTTGGAAGGGCTGCTTTTAATTACAGAAGTCAGTAGGCTGGATCAGCCAACTAGCACAGAACATATCCTTGACCAGGAGACTTGCCTACGCAGATTTCGGTAAGTACTGCCAACAGCCAGCTAAGAAAGTGTGCAATAGCTTGCAGAATTATGAAAGTCTTCAAGGAGCACAGTGTAAAGAAATCTAATATCAACTGAGTGCAAACACCATAACTCAAATAACATAGTTTGCACACCCAATACCCATGAAGAACTTGCAAGTCCAAATATTTCAAAACTATGTGTTGAAGGGACATAGGAGTAATAACGTTGGGGAAACTGTTTGCATTTGTCTTATACCACAGAGAGCGTTACTGAACACGTACCTACCTAGTGACTTTGGTAACTGACCATTTGTGTACACCATTGTGGCAATAGATAATTGGTTTCTCACTGTATGGGTATTGCTTTCCAAAGTGAAAGTTTGCTTTAAGGAGTCTGATGATGGAAATGCAGGAGACCGATGACAAAACATACAGCAAAATCCTTCAGCACAAGCATAAACTCAAAATTGCGAACCAAGTGACCACTCTAGGAAATGAATGGGATGTAGCGAGAGTGGTATGTACAACTGTGATGTAAAATTAGACCTCAGGCAGACTGCTTTGTATCAAGAATCATTTGTCCTATATGTCCACTGACAAAAATTGGAACATAAACATTGCATTATGCTCACTCAATCTACTTGTAAATCTCATGATATATGAAAAACTGAAACAATCACATTTCGTCAAAATATTTGCCATCTGAGAGGTGTATTGGGGTGTCTCTGATACACCCTTGGGTGTACTCTTCAAGCAAAAATGTGGGTATACATCCTGCATAAATATCATTAGTAAACAGTAGTGGAATCCCCCAAAAAAACAACCAGTAGAGAAAGTTGGTCAGGCTCATTGGAGATGCAAGCAGAAAAGGAAGAGGTGAAGAAAATAAACTTCCATGTGCTTTAAAATAGCCATTTCCAGCTCATCGTGCATCAGTTCAGATTGACCATTACCAAGATGAAAGGTAGTGTTACTTTAACACTTATTCTCTTCTGCATGTCTCTGTCTCAAACACAGTTTATAAATTTTCATCAAAAGCATGCTACATATTACCAAGGCTTAAACATCTGGAAATATCTGCTGTCTCCCCCATGCCATATCACAGATTTTATTCCAGGAACCTCCAGGGCACTGGAGAAGTCACCTGAGAGCGGAGCCAACATTTGCTGCAGGCAGCCACAGTATTTCTGTGGACCTTAGTGGGCACCGCACCCACTTGCAAAGGAGCCAGCTGCTGCTGGCTACATTGCTTAGAAACCTGGTGGCCGAGACTTTCTGAAGGTGGGAGCAGGGCTGAAGAAATAACGTTGATTGATAGCTTCTATAAATTGGAGCAATGGTATTCACTGAGAGTCCCTATGAAGGATCTTGGGAAGACACATTGGCTGATGGTGGTAAAACAGTTGAAGTGGAAGGCAGCAAAAAAGTACTGGGCATTACTATATTGCCCAGCTTTCAGAGAGTTTTACTAAGCTTGTGCAGTGGTTCAAAACTCTTACTGTAGACCTAGGTGAAGAACCCCATTAGTTTTTGGAAAGAATATCTGTCCTTTAAATATGTTTTCATTTTGTTTGACAAATGTAATCCTCCTGCGCTGTTTTGTGGTAGAGCACAAATGAAACTGGTGAAGCAGAAGGAGGCTCTTCTCATTTGGAAACATGGAAAAAATTGCAGCCGTAAAAAAAGTCATTCAGGCAGCATAGTCAGAACACATATTCAAAGGACAAATAAATCCAAGTAACAGAAAGGTTAAAATCGAGTCAAAAACTAGCAGGAAAATTCAGCATCTCTACCTTTAGGACATGTATTAAATATATATGATATTCAAATGCTTCTTTTTTTTTTAATGACTTAGACTATTTAAGTGTATGTGGGGAAAACGTTATAATTTTTTTTCCAGAGTGGAAACATTTGTAAACAAAATCCCAGACTCAGCAAAACCATCCATCTGGATCTCATGCTGCACAAGGCTGAAACTGGATGTTCATGGTTGTGTAGGTTTGCGCAGAACCGAAGGCAGTGCCAAGGCAGCATCTGTATTCCTGAATTGGCCTTCTCAAATTAGACACTTGCTTCTAATCAAAATTGTCAAGCTGTAATAAAAGGAGAAAATAAGAGAGTTTAAACAATGTAATACGGCTGTGTAAAAATTTTCTTTTATTTATAGAACCTTGCCTTCAAATCCTCCCAGGTAAGGAAAAGGAACCAGAACACCTGGAGTTTTTAGCTGCCTCTCAGAAGAACCAGTTGTGTAATTTTTCTACCGTGCGAGTAATTTTTTAATTTGTGCCTCTGTTCCCCAAAGTTGTAACACTCTCACATAACGTTTGTGACAGATCTCATGGGTTTCATTAGATTTGTGTTCTCATGTGCTGAAAAGTTTGGAGTTAGACTGGAATGACAGGAAAAGGCACAAGAGCAACAAGCTCTATCCATACCCAGCACGAACTGGATGCAGCAGTAAATGGAGCTCTTTCTATGATCCACTCAGAATACATGGCCATGGAGCAGTACAGTCCGATCAAAAGGAAATTGTAACTTCAAACTGAGCTACACTTTCTCTTTACACATCTCTGGCAATGAAAAGAAAGAGCGCAGCGTGGGACCTTCCCAATCTGTCATCCTCTAGGAAGAAAAAAAAAAATAAAAAGCACAAAATTATGTAAAGGTAATTCAAATATCAGGTGCAGGACTGAGAAAGAGCATGGTGATATTTCTTCAGAAAGGCACCTGTAGCAGAGGAGAAGCCAGATTGCAGTTCATTTGCTTTGCCTTGTGCTGCTCGGTTCCATGGCTTGTAGCGGTAGAAGAAAGAATTTATTCCGCCAGGCTCACATCCCAGCACATCCAGCTTCTCACAACATCCTCTCTGCAGCCACCAGGGGAATAAGTAACAACTTACTTGAACATGGAACAATTGTAAATTAACATATAGTAGCCAAGCACAGCAGTAACACGCTAATAGCTCTCTGTTTCCCTGTCCCAGTTAGTGAATTCCTGAGGGCAAGCAAAATAGCTTACAGCTGATGGAGGTCTGAAGGCTGCATATGAATCATTGCCTGTCTCTTGAGCATCCTGAGTCATCTTCATTGTGAACAAAACAATGTTACTTATTTATTGCCCATCGCTGTAGCATCTGGGTGCCATGCAGAGTTTAAAATCAATATGCTGGTCGGCAGAGCAGTACAGCACAGGCTCTAGACTGTGTCAGATGGTTGTTAGATGTCATGGTTGTTAGCACCGACTTTTGTTTGCTCTGCTTTGTCTTTTCCTTCTGCTGCTGTCACTCTGGCGATCGCAGTAAGTTGCTGGATTTGTCCTTGCTTTCGCATTGTTTGAGGCTCTGGATGAAGTCGGTGACTATGCAGAGCTGAGTTCAGCCTTGCAGATAAGCAGAAAGCAAGAGCTGGGGAAAATGGTATGGGATTTGTTGGTAACTCAGCTCCAAATGCTGTCCTGTTATCAGCTACCATTTTTATATCATCAAAGCCAACTTCTAGTTTCTTTTGTTTCTAAGTGCATCATTCACATGGATCAGACAGTGATTTCCAATGCATTTACCTTTCACCAGGTAATCCCATTATACATTTAGTCATTCACATCATTACGTGAGTAGTTAGAGAGCTGCTTTTGCTCTGAACAAATCCTTCTGCATTTCCTTTGGCAACGCTTCTCTCCTACATAAACAAAGAAAACCATGCAGAGAACATTTTACTTACTAAAAAAAAAAGCAACACACCGTACCAAGAATGGATTTCAGGACTTTTTCCCAATTTGACATATTAATTTTTATTTGTTGGATCTAAGCTTCTCAGCCTTCAGATTTCAAGTCAGTTAAGATACATACTTCAAGGTAGAGATGTCTTTAAAAATGTGCCAAGTATCTGCAAAAACCAGGCAGCAAAAAACAATAGGGCAGTAACCTTTGCAACATTTCTAACAGTTCTTTCTTCTAGCAAATCTGATACTTAATGATCTCACCAACTTTCAGTAGCTCACATACTTGGGGTATCTGAATTTTGGAGTGCTCTGCATGAATATTTATGATTTGTTTCCAGAACTGCTCTATCCTGCTGAGTTTAATGGAAATCTGTAAATATTACATTCAAACATGTCAACAGATATCCCAGTTAATCACACATATGCACATTAAAAAACTCAATACACTCCAGACTGGAGGATACTCAAAAAATTTGGATGTAAAGTCATCCAGTCCTCAGAAGAGACACTGACAACCCACAAATATGAGGCCATTGGAAATGCTGTATATACAAGTAATGATTCCCCACATAGAAAATGCAAGAAATCTTAATGACTATTCTCTGTGATTTTGAAGTCTGGAAATCAAGCAACTATTTAAAACCGTTGAGTAAAACCAAAATTTCAACAACAAAAGAAAGAATCCTGTGAGATTCACAATACACATTTTTTACATTTTTTTCTTTTCATTTTCTTTTCTCCTAACTTGCTTGCTTTAAACAGCATGGCCCCCACTCTCATATGATTTATTACAAAAACATAAGAGCCAAAGGGTTATCCTGGTTATCTTGGTTAAGTGCTTTAAAAGGGCACCCAGAAAAATCACAGCTGGAGGAGCCCTGAAATTCCTTTGGAGAAATGGCAGCAATTTGGAAAGGGACTGCATTGGCAGATAGCTCCATTAAATCTCTTATTTCTGCTCCCTCATTAATACATCATTGTTTAGCTTCTCTCACAGAATGGAGTACAGGACCCTAGTTGTAGGATTTATTTGTTTTAACAATGGCTTCTGTCTGCATTTAATTATGCTAGAACACAAAACATACTATCGCATGAAGGAACTGTCACCCTATCTTTTGGTCCTAAAGGCAATACAGGGATAACTGGTTGGAAATAAATTTTTCGGTAACAAGCTATTAGGCAAGCACATAAGAAATAGAGATTTCTCAAGAGTAGAGTTGCATTATACAGCCTCTTCCATCCGTTCGTCGATGCATCTCACATGAAGGTAAAACAATGCATAGAGAACACGTCAAATTGAATATGATTTCAGAAGAGCCTCCTGACTTAGAACCAGCTGTTTCACGCAGTGAGTTCTCACTGTCAGGCACCAAAGCAAGGGATACCACTGTGACCCTCGTGCCAGATGAGTAATGTCAGCAAGAAAAGCTTTGTCAGTGTGTCAAAATGGGGAGCCATTCAAACTTCCGTCTAAGGGACGTGGGAGGTGGGTGTGGAATTCCCTGATCTCTTTGCTTAGGATGCAACTACTTTATCTTCCTGCACGCCTAAGGAACTGGGGGAAATGGAACAAATTAGAAAGAATGGTAACAGAATATGTGTGCAAAGAAAGAATAAGCTACATTTTCCTTAGTGATTCCCACCAGGTCTATCAGCATTCCCTTTCTACACACAAGCAAGATACCTGGCATCAGACATTTGTTCCTCTGCACGTCTCCGTGCACCAGCTCCCTCCCTCCTATCCAGGTACGTGCAGCTTGGACCAGCAGTGACCAACACAGTTGAAGGGCTTCTCTGCAGCTGGAGATCCAGTTCACAGGGTGCTGCACGCATCAGTGCTACCACAGTTCATTAAGGAGCTGTGCAGATGCAAAATCTCTGGGATATTCTCATTTCTGCTACTGTCTCATCCATTATTTATCAGGCTGAAGTGGGCGTAAACCACTCCTCGTCAAAAAAAACCCACCAAAAAAAAAAAAAATCAAGCATGCTCGGGGGCCCTCTGCAGAAACTGACCTCCTCAAAATGACCTCTTCACCTCCTTCAGCCTCTGAACTGCTCCAGGGGAACATTATCCTCAAAATCAAAGTACGTTAGACGATCCCACCAGCGACTGTGCCTGGGCATGCACAGCTCACCACAGCTGTGCCTTGCTGCCAGTGGTGAAACCTTATAGCTGTGGTAAGGTTTCAGGTCGGTCCTTGAAACCCCATCCCTGGGACCATTCCAGGTGAGGTTGGACGGGGCTCTGAGCAACCTGATCTAGTTGAAGATGTCCCTGCTCATTGCAGGGGGGTTGGACTAGATGACCTTAAAAGGTGCCTTCCAACCCAAACTATTCTAGGATTCTGCCATGAAAGTTGAATCCAAAAAGAGCCAACCATCCTCAGCAAACTTGAGCTCCTCACATGTGGTGGATGGATCAACAGAGACAGAAGAAAAACTCCGGATGAACACCTAGTACCTGAGGAGCGGTATGGAATTACTTCCTGGACGACCTGTCAGCCAGACCTCACTCTGCAAGGGCTGCCCTCCGTGCTCCTACAAGTCAACCATCACCCGCAGTTCAAGCTGAAGGCAAGAATTTACACAGCCAGTTTCTCTGCAGCCTTTCAGCTATGAATCAATGCCTCCTAACTGAGACGTATGCCCAATATATGCCTGATACTTTGGACTAAATAACAACTGGCCAGTAAGCTTTCTGACCACAATTTGTGGCCACAATTCACAATTCAATTTAAAGGCAATCTTGCAATGGATGTTTAACCTACAGCTATGCTTTGCCCTTTTCAATAGGAGGCAGACTGAATTATCTCGCATTCAAGCTACTAGCAAAATTTGGAAGAAATCTGACAGATTATATGTTATTTGCTGGAGTGTCATTTTTTTTCTTTAATACACCTTGAATTTTTTCTTTACTATTTTTACATCATATCTTAAGTATAAAGACACCACAGTGAGCAGAAAGAAATATACAGATACTGCAATTTAAATTTATCTATTAAGTGACTAAAGTTTCAGCGCTAACGTGATTGTACTTTCATTATATGCACAGTTGCAGACAAAAATTGAACCCAGTGATTCTGTGTAGTCTTCAGCCACCTAAAAAAAGTCGTACATGACTTGAACCAACAATTTAAAATTTATTTTCCATTCAGTTTCAAGTTCAAGTTAAGAAAACCTCCTGTTAGATACATCACAAAGTAAATTTTATGTTTTCTGAGAAAAGAACTTCCTGTGCATGTTAAAATATGCCAAACCTCTAGTAACTCATGTATCCTGTTCCTGCAGTTTGGGGAAATTTTTCCTTACTGTCATTTAGGATTTTGTTTTCTTTCAATTGTTTAATTATATTCAGAGGAACCACATTTTGGCAATTTTAATTCCCTGGTTTCTGGAGTAATTTCTTATAGAGCACACCAAAGGAGAGGAAAAAATAAAAATTATAAAAAATGCAACACAGACCATCACCTGACAGAAGTTAAAGGGAAACAATTAGAGCTGCGCATGCGCATAAGGGAACTCAACCAAAGGCACAGGCAGGGGATTTAATGTGATGAGACATTATCAAAACAGGTAGATGGTCCCCAAGAGCTTAAAAAGACAGTTGGCAGCTCTTACTGATCTGAGGTGAATCTTCAAATGAAGCTTTATTGGGCTGTTCCTTGGTGAAAAATTTGCAAGGGCCAGAGAGAAGGTAAGGCTTTTATGCCGATTTGTGAAGGCAAACAAATGATTGGCCAGAAAAGTAATTTTCCAATAATGTGAAACATGCTCAAGTATCCTAAGAAGAGACAAAGAGGCAAAACAATTGTATGATTCTGCAGAACAATATTTTAATGCTTTGGGTTTATCTAAAATTTTCAGTTTCATTTTCATCTGTTTATACTTGGTAATAAATTCTATTCTTCTTAAATGACAAAAACAAATCCAGAATTTCCATTTCAAAAATGTTAAAAAGGTGGCAGGCAGCTACATTGCAAACTGTGAGTGCCACTGGATTTTTAATTGCATGTAAATAAATGTAAAAATACCTCATTATCTGCGCCTCTGAATAGAGCGTGCAGTTTCTGGGGTTGCATATGTATGGTAACTGCACATGGAAATGATCAGAGAGCTGAACAGCTCTATGGGAAGGTGCTCAATTAGTCACTAAAAAAGTGTGATGTAAATTGGGCTGCGTGAGCCACATGTACCAAGATCTTGGCTCAGACCACATCTCTTGTTCAGGCACTGTTTGTACTGAAACATAATTAGTTTGTTGTGGTGCTCATCTGCCAGATACTGGGTGTCCGTTACGGAGTTATGCCCTCTACACTCAATGTTCTCTTATCTGTTGTGCTTTTGTTCTTTATTACTGAGTCCTGAGCACTCTATTCCACCTGTCAGCACCCAATATTATTTGTGTTATGTAAACAATAAAAGCAGGTTCAGTCCTTTCTTGCATTCACTGTCTGTATTCACCTCGTGATCTATGGATCCACTCAGAAGTGAATTACTACTGAATAGGTTAGTGGATTGTGCTATAGCACCTATACTACCTTGCAAGGTATCTGCATGGATATCTCAGTATGCAATTTGCAAACATACGCTATGATAAATTACGTAAGATAAATACTTTTTTTAAAAAGGTATTTAAAAGAAAGGTATTTAAATAAAAAAATTAGTATAAACAGGATGTTTATATTTTATCCATCAGTGGACAAATAAATAAAATTAAGCATATGGTGCTGGAAGTATTTTATACATAGAATTTTAGTATTTTATGTAAAATGTCATGTTATTATAGGATGTCACTTGAAATTGCTTAGAAAGTTTAAGTTTTAAATTTTTTTAATTGCTGAGCAATTTCAAAGTTGTTGTCCTTTGCTTTGCTTTTATATGAAAAAGACAAGTTTGACATAGTAACACATTAAAATTTGATGGACGGCTTAGTAATCTGAAGGAAAGCATGTTTAGGAGTTTGTAATTCTTCATCTTTAATACTATAGATCTGAAGGTGCCAGATCACCTAAAACAAAACCTCAGCAAACAAGATAGAGTAGCAGGTATAGAAAAAAAAGTTATACAAGGTCACATTTCCACTTGATTTATTTAGACCGTCTTTAAAGTCATTTGACTTTCAGTTAACACAAGTAGGCAGTGTAGGGTCATTTAATTGCACAGAAACTAAGTAGATCAGCATTGGCAGTATTTGCCTGTGAAATCGAGTCATGAAATAGCATTAGGCCTTGTCATGTGTTCTTAAAGAAGAAAAGTGGAAAAAACAGGTAGTTTAGCAACAATGCAAATGCCGCCAGACAGAACCCAGACAAAAATTTCGATAGTGCATCATCAGCCTTTATAATACAAAGACTGTGCTGTCTGGGAAGAGTAGCTAGCATTAGAAAGAATCAGTAAGTAAAGGTATATATACTATATAAGAGTGGCTATATCTGTTTAGACATCTGAAAATAAAAGTCGAAAGAGTCATGAAAAGTTACTGCAAGGATGCTGATGAAGTTTGCCTGGAGCTGGTTCCTCAGTAACTGAGGAGATAAAGGCGACTGAGAGAGCACTGAAAAAGTCAATGAATGCATGCAGGAAGTGTATTAAAATTAAAATGATTAATTAAAAACCTGCGGCTTCTCTGTACATTTCCTAATTCAGTCAGAAGAATTTATAGTAAAGGGCAATCTTCTGTATTACCATTCCCTGGCAGGCAAAGGTTGCACATTACACTGGGATACTGTTGTCCATCTTCTGCTTCATTTTTCATTATTATTTCAGTTTAAACACACAAGTTATTACTATATGCAGTAATAATAAAAAGATGTCTCTAAATTGTTTCCCTTTAATAGAAAAATTCCATCTTCAACTCTAGCAAGCCACACTATAAAGGCCAACTGCCCTGCAGCACCCTCTCCAGCCAGTCAGCACATCTTGCCCTTACTCATGCTTGGTGGTTATTGATTAAGCTTTCTTTTTATCTGATGAAAAGACTGCTTCAGCACTCAACAGGCATCCCCCGCAAACACGCCTCCATTAGAAAAAAAGGACCAAGATTTGCTTGTCGTGCTCATCTTCTGCCATCGCTGTGTCACGGTGTCAAGGTTGCTCAAAGATCAGTGTGCACCAGTTCTCCCACTGGCCCCACCAAGCCCCTCCTCGGGGCTGGTTCCCCAGATTCTGGCACGACCTTGGCACAGGTGAGCACAACAAACCGGTGCTGACTACCACCATGGCCAGAGAATTAGACACAGCTGAGCCAAACACACCTGATACGCCCGCAAAGATAGCTGCATGCAGAAAAGTCTAAATCTACAGCTGAGGATCCAGAGGAGGACCTGTACTAGCAGTATCACTCTTCAGATCACTATGGTCTATCTGACAGGATGCCTACAGCATTGTACTGCGCTACCGGCTGCTCTCAACCTACGAGGACTTCTTCCCTCACGAGTACCAACTCACAGCCAAACATTTCAATTTGGACAGACCTTAGAAAGGAATGAGATCCAGAGACTATGCAGGATGAACAATTACAGATTTCTTGGCTATTCGCACTGTTCTGCATCCAGGAATTCTCTGCAGGAAGAGATGATTTAAAACAGTGTTTTCATGAATAACACTGGACACAACAAGGAAAGCAAAACAAAACCATAAGACGGATAGAAATCCTTTGCTAGCTTTAAAATGCATGTGTCCCAGATTGATTGCTTCAAGCTTCTTTTTCTTAGCTTCTGGTGTATTTTTAAACATCGGTCTTTTTGCGTTCTAAGCGGGATTGTCAGCAGGAGAAGCCAACCTCAGATTCATTCTTTTAATCAGTTTTGAACAGAACACATTTCTGTAGCATGTTCTAACAGCGTCAAGTACAGCTGGGTAAATGTCAGGATGCTTGCTAATGAAAATTAATTTCCTACTGTACTCTGTACTTATAGCACCATTTCACTTGGAAAAAATATTTTCAATGAAGATATCAACTTCTGCAGAATCTTTTCAAATACAATTTCAGCAACTGCATTTCAGTGGTCTGTTACGGGCTTCAGTTTTCCTTTCTTGACTTGAGGACATATGATTTCTCCTAGCTTTCAGTGCTGGACTGTGGGACCTGCAATATTCCTCCAAGTGCTCAGACCATTTTTTCCAGAAAGGCATAACTTCAACCCAAATGGGCTAAGCAAATTTTGGACATAAATTTCTTCACTTGCACCAACTCATGCAGCACCTATTCCTAATCTTGCTAGAGGAGAAAAGCACTGCAAATGCAGAGAGCTGAGCAGTGCAGTTGGGGCTGCACCAAACTATTATAGAATCAGCCTAGTGAAGAAGCTAAAGGTGAGCTTATACCTTATTTCAGATCCAGCCGGGCAAGTATGAGAGATAACTACCCAACCCGCCTGTTAGGGCTCTGGGTTCTGCAGTGGGGGAGAAGGTCACCTCCAGGTGCTCCACGACTAGTGTCAAGCAAAATCAGCAGCGGTTAGACTTATCTTGGCATGTTTGCTTTAATAAGAGAAGAGAGCAATTACATCACCTCTCCACTGGCAGAGAAGTTGAATCAAGAACGAAGAGTTAGGGCCCAGAGAGTTCTTTAACTGGCACAGCTGGACTAAGAAAAGAAGCTTGTCTTATGCAGGAGTAGCGATGCCCTTGATCTCTTTCAGTTCCTGTTGAGTTAGACGGGTCATGAATCTCATTTATACTTAACATTTACAACTTCCCCACTATTCAAACCGACGTCTAAAATCCACAGCCTGAAGTCAAGTAGTAGGCTGCACGTGGATCACAAGGGGAACTAGGATCCAATACGCAGATGAGGCTGTGTCAACCCTGGAAGTTGTATTTGTTCTACCTGTGACAAATATGGAATTAGTGAAGTAGCAACGGACAACCCAAGCATGTATAAATGTATTTATAATATATGTAAATAAATACATTACAAATATTTGTGTGTGTGCAGTTATTATTTTGACAATATATTTTTTGATCTTAAAGATCCTTTTTTTAAAATGCCTTTTTGTCCAACTTTCAGATACTGTTGTATGGTAAGTAATTCATCATTTCTTTCTGTCAACCATATTAATTTCAATTTATTTTTATAAATAGCTTTCTAATATATTACTAACCTACTACTTAGCCAGTAATAAGAGAACACGGTATTCTGTAGTCCTGTCCCACAGAGTAAAATGGATTTTAAATATGAAAAAATAGTTGAAAATAGTGAACGTGAGCCAAGAAAAGTATTGTTGTTATGGAGAGAAATACAGACTTATCATTTTGCTCTTTAAAATCCTTCTTCCCAAACTTAAAATATATTGGAAAAGGGGATATACTAAACTAATCAAGAATTCACAGTAAGAGACCAAATGAAAGCAGCAGTTCTTTTTATTCCCAGAAGGGACTGGGCATGAGACAAAACTGCATGTAGGAAGGAATTTAGGTGGGACATACAGCAGAAGAATTGATATTCATTTAAAACAAAGATTGGGGTAGACTGTGTTTTCAAAAAGAGGAAGAATAATTCAGCTTCTTATTTACTCTATGCAAAGAATTATGGTAATCGGAGTAATAACTACATGTTTTTAGTACAAGCAAAGAATAGGTATTGTGCGCAAAAGGGACAATGTCCTGGAGACTTTTGCGCCATGAGTGACAGCATTAAAAAAAATTGCCCAAGCCTGTGGTTGCAAAGCAAACTTCCAAAATGCAAATAACAACATGGACCTGAAACAAATTATTCAGGGCCAGTTCCTCATATCAATCTCAGCAGAGAAATTGTTTCTTTCTTACTGAGTAAAACGTACGTAAAAGGAGAGGAACAACCCCTGTGCATTTGTCCTGTATAGCATGACTAGAATCCCACGATGGTGTCAAGAGTAAACACAGCTCAGTTTGTTTGGAGCAGGAGAGTACAGTTTATTTCATTATTTCAAATTTGGTCCGTGGCCAGAGCAGTAAAAAATTGCATTGTCCCTACCTGCCATGTGTTTATAGTGAGTCTAGGACTAGGGATCAGGTGGGTTTCAGCCTAACACCTCCGATCACAAAAGCATAACCTTTTTAATTCAGTTGGTGACTGGTACCTTTTATCATGGCAAGTGAGTGTCTGTCTTTGTTTGAAGCTTTAAGTGATTAAAATAATTTTAAGCATATTTCAAAATGGCGGAAATAAGATGGAGCGCTATGGTGATTACGTAAAAAAGCCACTGACTGGACCTTCAATCACACATCATAGCAACAATGGGCATCACACAATCATTCCAAAATATTGGCATAAAACCCACACAGCAATTAAATATAATTCAAGCCATGTGAAATCACAGGAACAAACCACAGTAGATCATACACTATATAAAAAAAATTCAAAGCATTCTATTGGCTTCATCACTACTCAGAAAAACATAGCTGGCTGACTTAGAATTGCTTAATCTAACTGTCACATCCCTGAAGACGTGGCCACAGACTTCAACATGTGCTGGCAACTTTTAGACAATATAAGCTCTGCAAGAGTATTGAGTCCATAACCTTGGTACTGACACGTGGCAAGACATGGGTTACCACATGTCTGCTCTCATTTTGTAAGCTGTGCTAATTAGATGAAACTACTTTGTGTACACAAAGCCTTTTTACCTCACACCATTGTTTTACTGGGTAGAAAGCTCCTCAGACTGATTATCTGTGGTGAAACTGCCTGAAACAGCCCCACCATGGAGTACTCCTCCCTTTTTGCTTGTAACAGATCCCGGGTATACTCCTGGTATTATGAATATTGCCCCTGCTAACAGTCACAGGGGGGACAGCATTTGCAGGATGAGTAAGGACAATGGAAAATGGCCAAGTTGTTTACTGTTGTAACTCAGCAAGGACTCGTTGGCTCTATTTTGGTTGTAAAAAAAGAGAATTGCCTGATCCAAACATGAGATGTCACTAATTTTATGCACAAGCTGTGGATGCCAGCAAATCAAAGGGGATCGCAGACCCCAACCAGAACTATCATCTGATCAGAGCAGTTTAGTCCTTCCGGACAACTTCACAACACTTGGCACAAAGACAACAAAAGATAAGGATTTTACATGCTGCATTTTGGTCATATTTACAAGTCTTAAGTAACAGATTCAGCTTTCACCTGCAAATGATATTCTGGAAATGGAACAGGTGTAGTTTTACCACTTTATAATGTCTCTGGGAGAAGGATGATTACAGAGATATTTGCTTTGCACAGATGCCACCTGCAACAGAAGGACAAGGATGGGATGGTAATCACTAGGCTAATATATGTTCCATGAAGTCCATTAACAGCTAAACAGCTACCAGTGCAGGCATCGAGGAGGCACTGCACTGGTTTCTGGAATGGGTCGTAATGTCCACACACAGCTTTATTAACACATGGAGCTACATATTAACTGTGAAGTCAACAATTGAGAACACCAGCCTTAGAGTAACATGAGATATTCCATACTTCAGCTTTCAAGAAATATCATTCAGTATTTCTTGTTCTTTCCTCACCTTTGCAGTTGATTCTTTTGATCTCTGGAGAATTTGCCTGTCTAGGTACAAATCAGATTATATCTCACTTCCACATTATGTTCCCATCCCCCATCCAAAGGAAAGTATTTATCTCTAATTTGAAAACACAACTATTTCTTTTAGCATTTAAAACTTTTAGAGAAACATTTGCCTTTGACGCCTGAAAATTCGTGTCATGTAATACACCTTTTCCCAACAAAGATGACGTTGTCCTAAAAGAAACCCTGCAAAACTGACACTGAGTAAATACCAAATAATATTAACTTCTGCAGCTACTGGGTCAATGAGTTGCAGAAAAATAATGCTTGCTTAAGGTCATAAACTTCAGCATGATCCCAGCAATCACCCTGGGAGGAACTGTGACTCAGAGATGTGCCTATGACTCAAATCACCTCCTTGGCTTCTGCTCGCTCAGGCATGTGGCCATCGCTATCATCCGGCATTTTCTCAGCTCTTTGGTTGGTGAATTGAAAGACAGAGGTCAACTCAGCTCACCTCCTTGAAAGGCGTCTGTCTTCTTTAGCCCATACATCGTCACCTTATTAAAAATTTAATAGTATAAATACTAAATCTTACCAAGAACCCACTGAATTTAACAAGACTGTAGCTATTGGTTTATCTGATCTTGGGAGCAACATTGAGATCTGTGGAAATGCCCAGTACAATAACTCAGTACTACATGTGGGAGAATATAAAGTCAGTGCAATTACTGCAAGAAATCAGTGAGTAAGTCTTTTCAGGAGGGAGAAACACTATGGGAGCTCTTCCACAACCCAGAGTCGGATTGGTTCTGTAAGGCTGATAGAGGTTAAACACACTAAAAACCTCATTTGTTCATTAAAATAAGCATCTGTGACTGGGAGTGCTCACAGCAAGTAGAAAAATCATGCATCCTTTCCCCACAGATACTTTTCAGAGCAGATGAAAAATTATGGAGTCACAGAATCACAGAATCACTAAGGTTGGAAAGGACCTTCAAGATCATCAAGTCCAACCATTAATCCAGCACCACCATGTCCCCTAAACCATGTCCTGAAGCACCACATCCACATATATTATTTGAACACTTCCAGTGATGGTGACTCCACCACCTCCCTGGGCAGCCTGGTCCAATGCCTGACCACCTTCTCAGTGAAGAAATTTTTCTTAATATCCAATCCAAACCTCCTCTGGCTCAACTTGAGGCCATTTCCTCTCGCCCTATCGTTAGTTAGCTGGGAGAAGAGACCAACACCCTCGTCGCCACAACCCCCTTTCAGGTAGTTGTAGAGAGCGATAAGGTCTCCCCTCAGCCTCCTCTTCTCCAGACTGAACAACCCCAGTTCCCTCAGCTGTTCCTCATGAGACTTGTGCTCCAGCCCCCTCACCAGCTCCATTGCCCTTCTCTGGACACGGTCCAGCACCTCAATGTCCTTCTTGTAGTGAGGGGCCCAAAACTGAACACAGTATTCAAGCTGTGGCCTCACCAGTGCCGAGTACAGGGGCACGATCACTTCCCTACTCCTGCTGGCCACACTATTCCTGATACAGGCCAGGACGCTGTTGGCCTTCTTGGCCACCTGGGCACACTGTCGGCTCATGTTTAGCCGGCTGTCAACCAGCACCTCCAGGTCCTTTTCTACCAGGCAGCTCTCCAGGCACTCCTCCCCAAGCCTGTAGCGTTGCATGGGGTGGTTGTGGTCGAAGTGCAGGACCTGGCACTTGGCCTTATTAAATCTCATGCAGTTGACCTCTGCCCATTGATCCAGCCTGTCCAGATTCCTCTGCAGAGCCCTTCTACCCTCCAGTAGATCAACACTCCCACCCAACTTGCTGTCATCTGTCCATACTCTTTCTACTTCTGCTCTTACACAGCAGTACTCTACAATACTTTTCCATATCTAGGAAAATCTGTACCTACTATAGAGACATATCTTGTGATTCCTGCTATCCTCATAAATTTTCTTTCTTCTGTCTCAGACAAAAGGCTTTGTTGACCAAGGTGAATGACTGTGAATGCCTGACCAACCTAATGGCCTTCTATGATGGAGTGACCATATCAATGCACAAAGCAAGAGCTACAGATGTCATCTATCTGGACTTTGGTAAGGTCTTTGACACGGTCCCGACAGCATCCTTCTCTCTAAATTGGAGAGATACGGATTTGATGGATGGACTGTTTGGTGGATGAGGAATTGGTTGGATGGTCACATCCGAAGGGTAATGGTCAATGACTCAATGACCAGATAGAGATCGGTGAAAAATGGTGTCCCTCAGGGGTCCTTATTGGGACAAGTACTCTTTAATATCTTCATCAATGACATAGTGGGATCGAGCACATCATCAGCAAGTTTGCAAATGACACCAAGCTGAGTGGTGCAGTTGACACACCTGAGGGCCTGCATGCCATACAGAGGGACCTGGACAAGCTCAAGGAATGGGCCTGTGTGAACCTGATGAGGTTCAACAAGGCCAATTCTGTACCTGGGATGGGGCAACCCTCAGCATCAGTACAGGCTGGAGGATGAAGGTATGGAGAGCAGCGCTGCTGAGAAGGACTTGCGGGTGCTGCTGGATGACAAGCTGGACATGAGCTGGCAATGTGTGCTCGCAGCCCAGAAGGCCAACCATATCCCGGGCTGCATCAAAACAAGCATGGCCAGCAGGTCGAGGGAGGTGATTCTGCCCCTCTGCTCTGGTGAAACCCCACCTGCAGTACTGTTGTCCAGCTCTGGAGCCCTCAGCACATGAAAGACCTGTTGGAGTGGGTCCAGAGGAGGGCCACAATGATCAGAGGGATGGAGCACCTCTCCTATGAGGACAGGCTGGGAGAGATGGGGTTGTTGAGCCTGGAGACGAGAAGACTCCGGGGAGACCTTATTGTAGCCTTCAAGTACTCTAAAGGGGGCCTACAAGACAGACAGGGACAGACATTTTAGCAGAGCCTGTAGTAATAGGAGAAGGGGTAATGGTTTTAAATTAAAAGAGGACAGATTTAGACTAGATAATAAGGAAGAAATTTTCCACAATGAGGGTGGTGAAACACTGGCACAGGTTGCCCAGAGAGGTGGTAGATGTCCCATCCCTGGAAACGTTCCAGGTGAGGTTGGACGGGGCTCTGAGCAACCTGATCTAGTTGAAGATGTTCCTGCTCATTGCAGGGGGGTGGACTGGATGACCTTTAAAGGTCCCCTCTAACACAAAGATTCTGTGATTCTATGATGACTTAAACGGTCTGGTCAGATGATTTGCCACCATTTCAACTTCTTTCCTCATACCAGTGAATGAAAACTGATGGTGCTCCTTTTCAGATGTTCATCCAATTTTTCTGTTTCCCAGTGTCGGTTAGGCAGTACATTATGTAACACGAATTCATGTTTCAGAAGTGTAACTTTCAATACAGTCACAGAATTGAAGTGATGAGATAAGGACACCAGATCAAACTGTAAGTTACTACATGGCTTTAGTGAGTTGTACACAGTTTAAATCTATACACAGCAAGCCCTAAGTAATTTGAAAGTGGGTCCAGATTCATTTGCTTATTTTGTAAGCCTAGAAGTTATTTTCAACAATTGTCATCTGAGTTCGGAAATGATATTTTAAAAAGTCTACCTTCTTGCTTCATTGAAAACATTTTGACACCATTGCTCATACTAAAATATAAATAGTATTCCAAGAGCATATTAGAAATTCAAGCCAGCATTAAAGTCTCCAACCAAAATCTCTGCATTTCCAATGGATTAAACTACATTATGTTGCAAAGCCTTTGTAATTAAATTGTATTGAATATTTCTGCTGTTTGCCAGTTATCAGCATTTCTTGTAAGCATGTTGTTTGCGTCTACTGAAAAGCCCTCGGTGCAGACCATATCTTGTAGACAGGCATCTCTATCTGAAATTCCAATTTAAAAACAAATAAATAAAATGGAAAAGAGTTTACAGATCTGGATTCTGCCAGACCAAGGACAGAGGCTGTGGGCACTCTATGGAAATTTTTTGATCAGCTGCTATCTTTCTCAGACCAAGGAAGTTCCAAATCTCCATTTCCTGTTGTCAGTGGATCATTCCTGCCGTTATTTCAATGAAAATATCCTATATGACTATTGGAAATACTGTATGCCAGGTTTTGTAAATAATTTCTGAAGCCTCATTCTCATTTCTTCCTCAGTCCCTCCCTTTTCTCCACATCGTAAGGGAAGGCTTAGCCTCTTTTGGGTTACGATTCATATTTAAATTATTGCATATTGCAATATTTTTTTTTTTTCTAAATATGATGGCACCTTGAAGCCATAGTCAAAATGTACCTCACCAGTGGTCTAAAGCATTCCCCACAAAAGCTAAGTATGGTCTTTTATGGTCTCTCACAACTACCTACTACTTCTTAATTTTGTCATCAAGTTCATTAATGATTCAAAATGATTTCTGTGGCACTCCTTGAATTGCATCCTCTCCCCTCTTTTTTTCTTCAAAATGTCTCATTCTATGCAAATTTTAGAGACTCTACATTTACCCCTCTTTGACACCTTTGGTGGCATAGATAATAGAAAAAAATACTTTTTGGAAGGTTTGTCACCACTTGTATTTCATAGCTTGATCTTCTCCTGCTTCTGCTCCTCTTTTTGTTCCACCAATTCCTCTTTCCATAGGTCCTTCTTATTTCAGACTGTTTTGATTTGAGATCTTGGCAAATCATTCAAACTCCAAGCTGCTACCTTCCCTTCCCACCTCTTGTCCCACGCCAATTCTGCACTAAGAGTAACAGCAGAATAAAGCAACTAGGTAACACACTAATGTTAAGAATATAATTAAAAAACGTTAAGAGGTTTCATTTGGTTTTCTTCCCAGTTTTTAACAGTAAAAAATCAGTACATTTTAATTATGAAAATAATATATTGCCTGTTTTTAAGAGAAGAGCTTAGCTAAAATAAAACCATAGCCACAAGGATATTAACACAACGATTTGACTATGCACAACTCATTGGTAGTCACAAAATTGTCATACCATTAAAAAATGCAGTGGATGAATAACAGGAGAAATTCTAACATCTTCTGTATGGTAACAGAAGTGCTAAGAATTATGTGATCATTATGTGTAATGGAAGTATAATATATTACACATCTGTATTTTTCCTTCTAAAGATTTTTTTTTCTGTGAACTGTTGGAAGACTGACTTACACCAGAAAATGAAGACCAGCATCATCATTAAGATGAAAGCACAGAGCCTTCTTAGTTGTATTAATACTTACCGTTTTAGGACAGCGCTTTGAAACTTCAGTTTTGGCACAGCTCTCTGACTACTTCAATACCAATAAATAAAATGGTTCAGAGAAGAGGATTAAGCCCTCACCCAAAAACAATCATGCTGTTGAATTCCTAACGTGCGCCCTGGCGGGGTTTTGACCTTCACAAATTAGCACCTTCCCAGACACTGTGTGAGTGCAAGACCAGCCACAGCCCACATCAGGGTCCACTCCCAATATGCAGTTTGGATGCTGCCACCCTGTTTTGAGAAGGAGGTCAAATTAAACAGGTGTCATGGTCTGTGCCACTCCAACTGGTCGCAGAGAATGGCCTAATTTTCCTCCTTGGAAAGACAGCCTGTTGTGGTAGGCAAGATACATGCACAGATCAAGAGATCACTAGGAGAGTTTACAACCTAAATGCAGAAACCTCAGACTTAATTAGACAGAAGCATAACCCTACATTTTAATGATTTCCTAATTTCTGGTCCAATGTTTTAATGGCAGAACTATCTTGTTTGATTTGCCTAATACTTTCCATTGCTTGCAACTCTACCAACATACAAGATTTTACAATTTCTACGTTTGACTCAGGCTTTTATATTTTTTATGTTTTTATGTTCACAGACTCTGAAGAAAACTATTCATAACGTTCAGCACCAAACCATAAATAACTGTGAATCTTACAAAACTGTGACAATTCAAAGAATCTGGGAAGTTCCTGATAGGGCTGGGAAGTTTAATGGTGACATCGGTTTATCAACAGTGAAGAGTTTCACAGAGAAAATTCTAAATTGAAGGAAGTAGAGAAATGTTTAGGAGCAGTGACCCGCACCCATGGCTCCCAATATCCCATAGTACCTTAGCCACTAACTGTAATTTATGCATCTTTGCTACATGAATCTCAACTTTTTTTTTTCCAAAAAGTAGCTCAGAAAAAGTAAACTTTCTTAGAGCTTTTTCCTGTGAAGCTGTTGGTTCAATTCCCTTTAGTCAAGAGAAAGAACTAAATCTAGGCTTCTTATTTTTTATTAGCTGTTTGGTAAGTACATCTTCAGTATCAGCAGTAGCATGTTGCACTATCCTTACTCAGAAGAGGCAAGTCAGTAATTCAAATAGCACTTGCATACTGTTTTTAAGTAGCTGGCACTACAGAACAGCACTTTGTTGCAATTCTGCACCATCTTTTCATGCAGGGTATTTTCAAACAAAGACTGTTACTAAGAAAGCTTCAGAAATTATGATAGCTTTAATCAGTTGAGACCTTCACTTATATAGCTAGTTTATCTTCCAAGATGTAATAATAATAGCATTAAATTGTCAGAAGTAGGTTAACGTGAAATATCAGACTGTACATTGAATATTGAGAGAATATATTTATTACCACAAACTGGAAATATAGACAGCAGTAAAGACAGATTAAAATAGTACCAATCTCAAAGAATAAAAACAACAGTGTGGTCATAAAAATCTATACAAGAAAGGATCAAGAATCTTTGAACAAGTTACAGAAGGAAGCAACCAATCAATTTCACAGGAACTGCAAAAAATAAAAGATTTCAAACCATTACAATCACAAAAAGTAACAAAATAAAGCCCTGTAAAGAATTAAGTATAGGCAGTTACATATTCACCCTACTTTAAGCCAGCTGTGCTCTTCCAGTCTCCTTGCTGGAAATTTCAACTTTTTAAGCTGCACAGAATATAAAAAGCAAAATGTTTGCCATACATGGCTAAACAAGTCTACGGAAAGGGGGAATCTCCTCACTCCTTTCCTTTGCTTGATTCACAGGCAACTCCAGGGATGACTGTGATTTAGATTCTATTCTAAAGAGTACAGTTATTTACATTGCTCTTTATCGACTCAGTCTAACAACAGCCGTGGTAGAATTCTCACTTTAATACAGACAATTGCCCTGCATGTTGTCCCTCTTTTTCTTTTATGGCTTGACCTTCAAGAGAATCACTAGAGTCTTAACACTGCAAAAGGATAGGCCAGCACAATAATTTGTTGTTAATAATCTTGTTCCAAATTCCTATTCTTGACACAAAGCAGCAAAATGAAATCTAGATGCCTGGCACTAGTTTTCTATTGAAAACCCAGGAAACCTAACAAAGAAGAAAGTAATTCTCTGCTATCTTGCTGACCTCTCCGTATGACTTTGCCAAGATTAAAGCAAAATTGCCAGAAACCTGCGTAAATCCAAAGATAAATAACCGCAACAAATAATAAATTCAACCAATTAAATGTGACAATTTCCTCTCGATTCAACATGTATAGATACGAAAATAGGGAATTTATGTTTATGCATATGTTAAAGAAAAAGCAAAAGAGAAAACCCTGCAAGAGTGAAACAAGGTGATTAGGATATGTAATGCAGAGAATCCACCTCTAACTTGCTGCTACTCGTAGCCTAACCTCAAAATGAGCTCCAGCTTTCAATTTACGCATGGCACAATTTTCTTTTCTAACTAACCTCTGTAAGGCATCATAAATATAAAGGGATGGGTAAGGCACACTCATACTTTAGTAAGGCACAGGAAGTGAAAATTTCAAGCACAGCCACTGCCAAGAGAATAAAAAGATTTCAAAGTTGTCCTTAAGTCTCCAAGGCATATCTTGAATGAAATGTCCAATGTGCAGCATTTGACACTTTCAGAATGTCAGTGTGATGAAACCATGGTTCTTCATCTGCTTCAATAAGTCATTTTTTTTAATTGAAGTTTTTCCTACTTTTCCATTAAAATCCCTGTGGAAAAAACAAACTATAAAAGTGTTTACAAACTCCCCTATCTTCAAACTATTAAAATCAGTTCCTTATATTCCTGAGGTTAAACATGCACAAAATATTTGCAGGATTAGGAATTTGGAGAACTGCTGGATAGCTATAAAAATTGTTTTAGCATTTAGTGAAAAATTAGCTTTAACAACAAGGTGAAAAGGAACATTTTAGATAATGGCTTGCCTTTTCAAAATGAGAAATTATAATTCACTTTATCATTTTATGAGGCAATGATCTGATTTTTGAGAGCACAGGCTTGACAGTCCAAATATGTATCATAAAGCCTCACTGCTACAGCTGAGAATTTCCTCTCACTTCTTTTCTATTCCCATGTTTTTTTAAAAAGAAAAGATTCTTACTTTACTGAAACGGCTACAATATAAAAACAAAAGATAAACCATTACTCGCTGGTAACATGGTTTAATAGCTAAACTTTTTTAATTTTTCCATGGAACTGCAGTTTGACGGATGCAGAATTTTCCTCCTGGGACGTTTCAGAAGTACCAGTGGAAAGAATTACTGAATTTTTCAAGGACTTAATAAATACTTTGTGATTTCAGTTTTTAAATGGTGATCTATCCAAACCATCTGCTCCAGCCAAGACAAACAGTGCCTTCTTGGTCTAGTTGTGAACATTCAAAATTACATTTGAGCCCCATTGTAATCACCCAATATTTGAGCTGTAAAATTCATAATCTCATTCTCATTACTTACCATGAACAAATCTTTCATCCATCTGTTACATTAAATGGGTACAGCTCACATGTGGAGATATTTTAATCATGAATGGTTGTAAAAAGATATACACAGTAGATAAATCCATAAGTGAATAAAAGATATTTGTACCAATTTTAAAAAATTAAATATCTGATAACTTTTTCTAGACACAGGCATTACACAAATATAGCTACAACCAAAAGATACTTCTGTAGTCCATGCTTAAAAAAAAAAAAGGCAAAAAAAAAAAAAACCCCACCAAAGAATGAAAAAACAACCATTAAGTATCTGTCTGTGGAGCTAGCTAAAACGATTTAGGATATTACGCCAAGCTAGTTTCCCACCTAGAACCTCCTGGCTTGAAATAGCAGGTTGGGTGAGCATTTCTTATCTGCTTCCCTGCAAAGACACCACAGCTTGAACAACCTTCAGCTGAACTTTAAAGGCTGATAAAGGGAAATTTAAGAAAAGCCAACTAAATTTGTACAGTAACAGGTGAGAACCTTTCACATGATCCTCTTGCCAAGGTCCAGTTAATAAGTGTGGTGATCTCCATCTGGCCATTTTATACCATGGCAGATGCTTCTAAGCAATTGCTTTTTGTAGTTCCCCTTTACAAAATTACACCAAAATAGTGTAGCTACAACAGTTATAATGGATACATTCTATTTTCCCAACGCAAATCTGCAGATAAATATTTAGTTTAGATTAACTTTTCCCAGTCCTTGTCTGGTTTAGTTTAGCACATTCAAAGACTAAATTATTATAGAATGAGATAGCATACGCAAACCTAGCCCAAATTAAGAAAATGTATGAGTAATAACTGAATATATTAATCTAGTAAAAGTTTTTAACGAGGACAGTTACAAACTTGTAAGACAGTGATGATGTTGAGAACAGCAAACCCAGCAACTACTTCAAGATACCACCCTACCCCTTCTTCAGCCAGTAATCTCTTCTCTTGGAGTTTATCATCCCTCACTGAAGATCTACCAGGCAAGGAGTGCTCGCACAAAGCGCCCTTCTTCAGTACAGCCACTGAAATTAGATATCTTGGGCTGAGCATCTATTCCACTCTCAGTTATTGCTGCAGCAATCCTGCTTCTCCGGGTCACTTGGACAAATTTTAAGCTTTGCTTATCATTCCTGCAAAAAGTCATTCTACACTGTAACAGTACAAAGCAGTACAAAAACAACTATATATTGACTAATGTACCGAGTCAATAGCGAGGACTAACTAGATACTAGTCCTTAGAAGCTAAGTATTAGTATGTTCACTCTCCCAGATAAGACCCATAGTAGGACCACTGCCTGGTCAGCAAACTCTGCCAGGTGGGGAAGGACAGGACACTGACTTTCCTTAGGAAAGGCTGGTCATCCGAGTTGCAGAATCATTGCTCTCGTTCTCTGTTTTCTTCCTAAATAAACAGAAGAAAGCAGAGGATTCTTCCTTTCTTCACAAAAATAAGTTGTGTTGGATTTTCATGTCAGATCTTTTCCTCTTGAATCCTTGACTTACTATCTATGATATCTCCAAAATTACACATACAAATTTTTACTTTTCTTATTTTGCATGGCTTTATCTCAAGTACTTTTTCACTCAGCAAGCATTTTCCCATTGTAACTGATTCGAGTTCACATAGCTGAGCTGGACTAAAAAGCCTTGAATCCCAGCTGAACCCCAAGAGTTGAGGTTGGAGGAGCTGGGAAGCTGACCCACAAACCTTCCTAGGAGGAAGCCTAAAAGCCAGTCCAGATCTCTGAAATATTTATGTCCCTTGCTGCTATCACCTGTGACTTTAGCAAGACATTTTCAGCTCCCCCACCCTCTGTATCACGATGGATCAGAGTAATGATGTTTAAGACCTCGAGCTGGAAAGCACGACTGAAGCCCTCTTACTGACACATGCCACTCTTCACAACTGGAATTCAAAGTTTCCTGGAGTAGCTCCATCTCCAAATATTTGTTTTTGAACACACCGGTGAAAAATCAATTATATTAGTGAAACTGCAAGCCTTAATGAACAAAAGCATCACTAATCATCTCTGAGCTTTTTCAAGATCAAATGAACTTTTATTAGAAGAAAGCTCTTTCTCAGAACTGAAAGTGCTATTACATTTGTAGGGAACATGGTTGTTTCAGCATTATTCCCCTCCTCCTACCTGTTTGCGATACCAGACGGAGGTTTATTGGAGATGAAGGGATAGGGAGAGTGGGGACAAGCTAACCAGAAAGCCGCTAAAATTCAGTACATTTTTTAATACTGGTAGTGTAGCTGCAGGTTGAACAGCTTATGGTAAACGACAGTATAGCTTACTGCTATAGTAAGTAGAAAGTAGGAAACGGTAGAAAAATAAGCGACATGCATTTCTCCACATAACAGCTTTGCTGTTGAAAAGAAACCAAACGTCTCAGAAGACTGTTTCCCCTCAATGGAGTTGAATTCAAACTTCCAGAATACACAGACCACAGCTGCAGGCCTGATCCAGCCAGAAGTATGATATTAATCATCCCACTAATAACTGTATCATTGAATCTCCTTTACAGAGTTTATTAAGTTACAAAAAACGGGATCTGATAATATTTTAAACAATGCCAGTAATAAAATTTCTGCTTCAGTTGTATTAACCATAGGCTAACTTTTTTCCTTCCTCAACCATATAGCCAGGATTCACGTTTCCCAGTCTCTCAATTATTTCATAAATAAAACCCAGCAACTAATACTCTCACTGGTAGCAGTCGTACCCCTGACATCTCGCCGCCCGTCGCCGCGTGGTGGGTGTCTCATCATTCCACCTGTGATACCCAGGCTGTCTTTCCGTGGCTACAGAGGCACAGGAAGGCAGGGGATGGATGGCTTGACGTGCACGCAGAACGTCCCTCGACAGAGGGGCTGAGGCAACAAAACGGTACCCACCCAAGCCCAGGAAATAAACAAACACAGAAGATGAGGGGACCAAACAAGGTCTAACCATAGCTAATATGTGCTTTCATGGGCCTTTCTCCGTCAAAGCATCAAGTATGTATTCATTTTAATACACAGTCAAAAGCGATCGTGATGCTTTGCTGAATTCAGTTCATAACACATAAAACAAGACTTTGGGACACTGTCCCCCAAGTTATCTGTCAAAGCTCCTTACGCAACCGTGGAAAGAATTAGGCCCATCAGAGTGGATCCAAAACAACCAGCAAACTGTGAAACTGGCTCCTTGTGTAGCCAGGAGGAGTTCCAGGAAAAAGTCTCCAGAAAACCTGCCCACACATGGGCTGGATAATAAAATCCATTCAAAGGAAAGGAATTCCCAGGAACTAACGGTATTAAGAGCTCAAAGACTCAGGCCTTCAGAAAACAGAACGAGGAGATGCAGACGGATCCATCTGAAAGCCGAACACCCCCGTTCCTGCTCCAGCGCTGCTGCTGAGGACAAGGCACAACCAGGAGGGCTGCGTCAGGGCGCGGTGCAGGCAGCGACGGCGAAGCAGAAAGTTGTGTTGAGAAAGCAGAGACTGTTGGACACTGGGGAGGACAAGAGGAACAGGAGGTGCAGCAGGTGAAGGCAGAGGTGACTCCTGGTCTGAGGAGAACAGCACACGAGGTGCATACTGCTTTTACAGACTTCGTTCTCCGTCAGACGTCAGCTTTGGTAAATTCTCCCAGGAGCTGCCCTAAATCAAATTCCAGGACACATCAGTAATGTCCTGCACTTGATGCAGCCAAGGTCCCTTGGAACCATGCCCTGAAGTTACTCCACATGTTATCTCTCGGATTTTGTATCCTGGCCGAGAAACAGTGATACTTTATCTGCGGCTAATCAAATAAATTGATTCCAGAAATGATGGCCACCAGAAATGGATCTAGCACAGAGTGGCCGATGCCTCCTGCCTGATCAATAAACCTGTGCAAGGAGGAAATCAAAAGATGCAGATATAAACATCTGCAAAGTTCTGAAGTAGGCACCTAGATTCCACCTGAGTCCTATTTTAGGAAGACAAATCTCTGTGGGGACTCATCTGTATTCCCTAACAGACCGTAAAATGTACATTATATTCCTCGGCACCAGCTGGCTCGGTGGGAATGTTCAGTGAAGCTTCTCCCAGACAAAAACCAGCCATCCTCCTCCGGCAGCATGAAAAGGCTGAACGCATTTGTGCAGCCTTCCCTCCAAACTCGGGCACGGCAGACCCAGGCAGCACATAAGTCCTCTCCAGGTGTGTGGAAATATTAAGTATTTGACACGTCATCATTGTATTTCTGCATCCTAAGCAGTTCTTTATAAAAACACTGGGTTTATACATTTTCTTTCAGCAGACCTTAGATATAAGCTGTACTGCAGCGGGACAACACGCACGCTAACCCAGGACTGGCTTCAAATAGGCCGTGAAATTACCAGAAATACCTTCGTCCGCCTCAAAGAAAGTGGAATCGTGATCATAAAAGACTATTCTAAACTGAAGGGCGCTAGGGGAAAACTTAGCAGAAATGCCTTCCTGAACCTTAAAAGTTTCCATGTGCAAACATGCACAGTACTTGTCGCACGGGCCGGTGACAGCGCCTTGGAGCCCAGCCCGGGCCGAGGCCGGCGGCAGCCGCAGCGGTGCCCTCCCTCTCACAATAGCTCTCGGGCGAGATCAAGCTCCGGCGGCGCTGAGCTCAGATTACGACGTGGTGGCTAAGAAAATGCACCACTACGCCTTGTTCCAGGAAGCCAGGGGTTACCCCGTTTAATTACTCAACATTTTGGCTAAACTGCTCTTCACCGGACAACTTCAATCTTTCCCTACCACCCAGAGGTATTTACCACCTAAGACAGCATCTGGGTTCTACAGCAGGAATGTTGCAACGCCGCTGAGGTCACAGCTGATAGAAACCCCTGCTTGCTCACTGAAGTTCTCCATGCTGGCTTCAAACAGAGTGTAAGACCAGAAACGTATTTTAATTATGACTTTAAAATAAATTTTAAAATGCAGAGGTTGTTCTGAAAAAGCTACCTCTTAAGAACAACTTGTCTACCTTCATTCAGCAATGTATTTTCTTTCCAAAGCAGACCTCAAGGTTAAAGCAGCAATGCAGTAAAATCCAATCTGGGGGTGGGAGGTTTTACCAAGTTTTTGGTTAAAACGTGGAAATAAAAAGGAAAAATTCTTATCACAGTAATTTTAATTCACCTTGCTCAGAGGTATTGACAGGGACCAGCCACCTCTGTTGTAACTCCTTTGTTGTGCGAAGTTTCCCACTCAGTGATGTGAAAATGGTATTTAACAACTGTTCTGGTAAGGCAGTGATAGACACTGCAAATATTCTTTCATTTATCTGATTGTTAAACTTTGAATTTTACAATGTTCTCTATTTGCTGCTGTCTTTATTAGCTCAGCTGAACTCGTTTTATACTCACTGGTTAGGAATTTATTACGACTCATCTTATACAACTGTCACCGCAAATTGTCCCTGTGCTTTCTGCAGCGTGGCCATTCTGCCATTTGCAATACACAGTTATGTTCTGGTCTGAGCATTTAACATGATCTTACTTTTCATATTTTATTAAGACATTTACAAAGCAGTTATTGTGCTCACCTAATCACAGCTTGATATCTAAGAAGTTGGATCAATTCTCTGGATAAAACTTTTTTTAACTGTGCAAAATGAGAAAGACTTGGAGCAGCGGGACAAACCTTAGAGAAGCACAGTATAATAAGATGTAAGAAGATCATCTTAAGCTGTCATAACAAATATACCAATTTTTTTACCCGTTGGGATGGTCTAACAAGAACTTATTAAAAGAACTGCAGCAGCCAAGGCGCAGACTGAACTGCAGAGCACTGTCACTCTAGCCTGAGTTAAACAAAGCTGGAAATTCAAATACCTTTTTTATAGCACCAACCATGGCTCCCAGATTAACGGGTGAAGAAGCTTTGAATCTGAAACACTGAAAGCCATGGAAAAACTTTCTTAGCAAAATCCTCAAGTTGCAAGAAAATGGCATAGATCTGCTATTTATGAGCATCTGAATTTGCACATTCCTGTAATGTGGTTATAATGTAGCTAACATTCACTGTGCTGAAGTAGAAGATAAGCACATAGACATGTTTTTCTAAGTATAGCTCGCGTTTTTAATATAGAGTATCAGTTTCTCTCTGATAATTGTACAGATGTCTGCCCTTAACCACTGGAGATGAAGGGTTGGCACTATTGTTTGTCGGAAGCATCATCAGATCTTTAATTAACTCTGTTGCCCAAGGATTTTGCTGTTCTACATCTGAGCCAATACAACAGGATCTCAAACAGTCCTGCACTTCCTAATATCCTTCTGCTACAGCAACTGAACTGTACTAAATAAAGCAAGGCTGCTGTTTACACCAGAGGAAACACCACTTCCTGCAAGACCAGTCTTCAAAGCATTTCGTTTCACCTCAAACAATTTAATTTGTGAGCACAGTTCATGGCAAAGGGATAAAAGACAAATCCTAAAAAATGGCTGAAGTCCTGGGAGGATTAGTAGATGCTTTGCAGATTTGTAGACGCTCTGTTCAAAACCAGCTGATTAAGTAGATGCATTTTCACATGGACCCAGAAGAGAAGTCTTTTAAGTGATGTACTGTTCTTTTTCTACTATCTGAGGAAAAAAGCACCCCACCATGTTTAACAGCATCACTCCAAAGAAATTCAAACTGTTGAACCACAGAAGGCTGGCACTTACAAAACCAGATGGAAATCCAAATACGTGTTTTGCAGAGCAGCTTTGCAGCACTAACCTCTCACTAAGGGGTGAACAAGTCTTGCTTTCTTCTCCCTCTGAAATGCAAACACTCTTTTCTGTTTAGAGAGAGACACACACAAAAAAGAAAAAAAATTCCTCCATTTAAAAAAAAAATTCCCTTTCTTATCAGTGGTATGTCAACACTAGTTAGCTTTTGCCAGCTACCATAGGCTGCCTTTGAAATAGGTACCTCCTCTCATGATGATTTGGAAATGCCAAATCAGAATCCTAAATGTAAAACCAAAAAAGGATATATAGGAAACCAGAGGTAGCAGAATACCTGCTTCTCTACTACTTTTTTCTTCAAGAAAAAATACTATGTTTTCCATCACTAGGGAAAGAGAAAAGCTCTATCTATCTTCCAGCATTCACTAAACAGACAGAAAGTCTCTTCCCTACAGAGATACTGGAGAATGAAAGGAATAATCCACCCATGAATCTGCAGCACTGACTTTATGATAGCCCTTAGCTCTGCTGATCCCTTCTCCAGCTCCTGCTGCCTAACTCCCAGCAGCAGAGAGGACATTTCCTAAGCACTGGACTCTGGCACACCTGAGCATGAATTCCAGAAAGCCCTTTACCTCTCCTCTCTCTCACCCATCTCTGTCCGACAAAGGACGTGGTTCTCTGGATGCAGACTAGGTGCCCAGAGGATAAGAGGAAGGATTTTCCCTTGTGATTACACTTTCTTCAAGTTGTAATATTGCTGAAAAATTTAAAGCAGAAAGCATGCCCCTTTGTTCATTCCCAGATGCCTCACATACACAATTCAGTGAAAAAATCAACAACCTACTACATTTCACATTTCTGATCTTTTTTTTTTTTTTTTTCTTAAAAGAAAGTAAAAAGCACATACTGTGGCTTTCAGGAACAAAGGAAGCTGTCAGTAATAACCATGCATGGTATTATATCCAAGGATTAGCCCATTTGAGGCTTTATCAGGAAACTACACAATAATTAATTGGCCACAGCACTGAGTTTTGAAACAGACATTGGGTCATGTTACAAGAAGGAAAGCAGATTTAGTTACTGCTCCAGAGAGCTCTTAAGTCAGTAGGAGACTTTAGATCCTTATTCCTTTAACACAAAACTGATTTCCCACAAGCTGTACATAAAGACTGTTCTGTGAAATTAATGGTCAGACAGTATTTATATGTCACACTGCTATTTTCCAGATGTAGACTTTGATATTCCCAAGAAAAGAGGAAAAAAAACAGCTAATTCAGGGGATCCTCAAAGTAAACCTCAGTGCTGTTTATTTTCTAACGTTGTATTCCTTTTGGCAACGCTAACTTAAATTCATAAACAATAGGGTTGTATCCCAGAGAATGCCGCATGCCCTCAACCACAACTGAAAGCAATAGGAGCAGAGCATGCTGAGCACCTGGCAGGAAAAGTCCTTCATTAGCGCCATTTGGAAAGCCGTAATATGAGATCACTCACTCTTGGCTCTTAAGAATATGAGGTGGTCCAGAACAGAAAATGTACCCAAATCGAATACATGTGTTGACATATACCATTATCCTGCTGATTTAAACAAAAAGGGTAAGAATTTATTCTTAACACCATTCTAGAATTGTCCTGTATTTTAGGTATAATTTGCGTTTACCCATTAGCACAGATTCTGTGCAAACTATTTGTATTTGGTCATACAGATTAGAACCATGATAAAAATTGGTAACTGAGTCTCATTCGAAGAAAAGCCATACTTGGCTTTAAAAGGCATGACTGTCCTTTTAGACTTAATGGCACCGTTTATGTTCTTATGCAAATAAGAGCAAGGAATACAGTATCATTTTCAGAGTCACTCTTTGCATAAATGAAATGCCCCTTTCTTCTTAAAAAGAGAAAAATAATTTGAAAGGAAGAAACAGTTTGAGGTAAACCATAAACAGACAATGCCTAGAATTTCTTCTGTGTAATCAGTTTGTAATTGAAAATTTCACAAACATGACAGGCTGCCTATATTCTGAAGAAACCTCCTTCTCCTCTCTAGTGCATGGTATATGATTCAGTGGGAGAAAATACCCTTGACTGTCTCAGACCCTCTCTTTTACCACTTCACCTTCGACTGGATTTTATTTGCATTGACTAACCATTTCCTATCCTTTCGCTGAGACCATTTATTTCTCCCTCTAGTCAGAGCTCAGCTTCTTCCTCAGGAATGCAGCACGCCACAGCACAGAAGTTATAAGCAAGCATTCCTTGTGCCAGTGTTCAGGTCTAGCCAGGAAATTCCTACGTTTCATTCAATTTACTAATGCATGTATGTTGTATGAAAAGCAGTTAATATTTCTTCAAGGCTAAGAAAACTTACATGAGTCTAAAATCATGGAACAGAAAAAAAACATGATGTGATTGCCTGTGGCTTTTAAAAAAATTGATCTGCGGTACTTGTAATTAACAACACTTCTCACTGACATAAAAGAGGGGCTTTTTTTTTTAGGAAAAAAGTTTCACATAGGTTTTTCAGATTACATTTTCTAATAGGAAGTAAAGGACAAAAAGCAACTCTAGTTCCAATGTTGTCTCCCTCAAACCTTCAATACGACCATTCTACTGTGCCATGTTCCTGATTTCTACTATGCCCACGACCACCACCATGCGGATAATAAAAGAACGTTACTTGAAGTAATGTGGTAATTTTTTCAATATGCTGCTTATTTTGACCAACAGACTGCAGTAGAGCTAGTTTCTTTATAGGCTTCATGATGACTGTAACATTTTGTGCAACAATTAAATGATTCACTGGATCATTTGTTCATTTGCCAAAACAGCTTTTTCTATGCCATATATTATGTTTCATATTACCAACTTAAGGTTATAAATCTGGCAAAGGACATTGACATCTTGTCTAGATGCAGCCAAATCCTCCTGCTTAGAAACATTCTCTTGCAACTTCACATGCTGCCATGGAATCAGCAGATCCAACCTCACACCTAGGCTTTTATCAGCTCTTCTCATTAATGCTGCCCAGGGTCTGCTTTGTTGCTAATACTATGAAAAGACAATATGAATGCATACAGGCACATCTTTTAAAATAAAAATGCAAGTACAGATAAGTCAGTTTAGCAAACCATAATTTCGAAGTGTAAAATGTAACAATCTTAACAAGCAGCCTGCTCCCATAAAACCCTGAATCTATTCAACCTCCAGGACAGGACCACTAAAAAAAGCCAACTTAAGGATCCCAGCAAGAGGTTCCACACTCCTATCCAGAGGGTTTTTTTGGTTTGTGTTTGGTTTGAGTTTGTGGGGTTTTTAATTATCAATAACCAAATATAGCATGATTCTAATTCCAATCAGGAATACTGTTGTCATTGAATCCAGCCTAGGAATGCACTTTTGAAAAAAATACGTTCAACCTTATTTATCGTTGCCTTACTCACTATCTCGGTTGACATCTACTGCATCAACTACCGCAAAAGCAAGAATAAAGCAGGACTCTCAACATCATCTTCATCTTGGAAATCTCGATACTGTTTCATTGACTTACTACTATGAGTTAGTCACAGACCTACCTAAAAGTCAGCTAAATAGTGAACATCCTAGGAGACAGCACTGACAAACCAGATTTAATTCTGAAGACCATGTAAGGATGAGGAAAATGGGGAGAATGGTACATATCAAAACTTGCATAATGAAAGAAAACAGTTACCAGACCTATACAGTTATCTGACTGGAGAAGCAAGGACACTCTGTATTGACTTGATCTCTTCCACAGGAAAAGTGTGTACGAAACAGAGCAAATAACTGGTTTATAAGAATTCTTCACATTACTCTTGAAGTAAAAAAAAAAAAAAAAAAAAATTGTGGATAATGGAAGAGCTGTGAATGGTAGAGAAATTTTGTGTATTATAGTTATGCTGCTGGACAACCATGACTCATCCAGGATTCTCCAGGCTATTTACTGAGCAATCCATTAACTGCTGCTAATTTTCATCTCGCAAATAAATTATTTTCCTGTATAAAACAGTGAGGCAACTGTTCTTAACACTGGAAAGACTAACACACACACACCAGTTGGCTCTGTTAGTGTTTTAATTATGTGACCGACATGATCCTGACATTACTGTCATAGTAGAGCTCTATCAACCCCATACAAGGGCCTCCCCAAATTATTTCCATGCCTGCAATCATAGTATTCTGCTCTCAGTCATTGCAACAGGGCCTTTCCCAGTACGAGAAGGGAGAATTATCACACCATGAGATCATGGTAACACAGCCATAAAGCAATGCCAGTACTCCTCTGCTGTTATGACATCTTAGGCTGGGATGGATGTTTCAGGTTTCAGAACTATGGGTACTCAAGTCAACTGGCCAGATGTTTCATGATTCCTTTTGGAAAAGCTCCCAGGTCAAACCTAAGCAGCCCAAAAGAAGACATTTTTTCTTGTCTTTTTTTTTTTTTTTTTTTTTTTTTTTTTAGGTGGAATGCCCTTTACCAGTGTAACACTTTTCCTAGTAGGCTTTCTAATTATAAAAGTATTTGATCATAGTGCATATAAACTGTGGTTAAAAAAAACATCCCAACTATTTTAACCAAATTGAACTTTATGAGAACTCTTTGCAAAGTTGGCTTATATTTTTATTGGCAAGGTAATTATTCACGCCTTTTATGGCACACATACCTTGTGTGGCACAACATATATATTATGTAGAAAACTGAAAAGCTTGGAGCTCTAGCAAGAATGAAAAGTTGCTACACAACAGCATTGTTTTAAAGTAAAACAACTCACAAAACCACAAGCAACTTGGAAGTTTGCAAGGATCAAATCAAAAACATCAGAAAATTCAATGTCAAAATAAACCTCCAGAGCACGTTTTTGCCAAATGCAAAGGCAAAACTCTAAAATACAACTACAAGAGGGTAGTATACAACATAAGAGAGAATACCTCAGATAGCACAGGATGGGCTTTTCTCTCAGCTGGGTGCAGACACAAAATACAGTGCACCGGAACCTGTAGGTGCATGTAGATCAGACAGTTCTTGTCTCCAAAGCAAAAAGCAAGCAGAATGGAACGAAAAGCCTCTGCAGAGTCTTACCCAAAAGCCAGCAGGAGGAGCACGTCTTGAATTTTCTGCTTCATTTGAACAATCTTTTATTTAGTTTGAGAGAAAACACCTTAGAGATTTAATATGAGAGGAATAAACAGAATACTATTGCATGAAAGCTAGGGAGGAGAAAAGAGAAAGTTAAAATTAAATTAATTAGCAAAAATTATCATCTTCAAACCTTCTTTCATTTAGTTCTTGATTCCACAAGTAAGTTTTTTCACTTGATTACAAATAGACAAAGTTGTTATAGAGGTAGGGATCAAGCAAATGCTTCTTTTAGCACAGTCATAGCACTTTGAAAATCATATGTTTCAAACTGAGGAAATTTTTGTCAGGGGCTGCCAGGTAAGACAGAATTATAGCAAAGAGCACTGGCCAAAAAAAAAAAAAAAAAAAAATCTATAACCTAAGTGGAAAGAAAAATAATGCTTTTCGATGCTGAAGTGTGAAATAATTCTGTGACTTCATATTTAATTTCCATCTACTGACCTTTTCCTATGAAGGGAATACAATCCAGTTTCTCTTTATCTCAGGAACTATCTTCAGACACTCTATTTTTAGGATCTGTTTTGTAGAGATCTTTTCCGATTGGAATAATTTCATTAGAGAGGACATTCAGCTTGTAGCCAGGAAACCAAGACACAACGCCTTAACTTCAGTTTGGTCTTTGGCAAATAATGAAAACTTGACAGGTTCAGTTATCTAGCTGTAAAAAAGATTTTTTTTTTTGAGGCCTTAGAGGAGAAGTGCAAGATATTGATTGTATATATTGATTTATACCAGCTAAAAATAAGATTAGAACCTCTCCATTGAGCAAAATGGCTTGTTTCCCCTACCTATTGAAAGGCCCATTACCTTCCCTCCATCAGTTCTCTCCTTCCTTCCTTTACATAATCATCTGGAAGGCTCATCCTTTCTCAGTTCTGCTCATTCTTCTGCTCTCCTTTCTATAATAGTGAACAGTGGTGATGATGTTCCCCTCCTGAAATAAGGAGCAAAGGTGCCTGCTGGGAATAATCTAGTCTTAGTCTGCATGCATAATGCATGTGCCCTCAGTTTTCAGCTGAAAATTATTTTGTCTGAAAACTCAGTCATCTTCCCTAGGTGCTGCTGACATTTGTGCCTTCCTCCAGAGCAGAAATATTTATTTTCAAAATATTCAGATAATCCCATGAAACAACTTGGAATCTGTCATGTTTCTAAACATAAGACAAACGTATTTTCACTAAATATACGGGAACCTCTGCTTAAGGTGCTTGGAGTAAGCCTTCCTAAGGAAAATAGAAGGTTTTGTGGAAAATTAACAAACTGACCTTTAAAATCATATTTAGAAAACACGACAGATTTTGAAATAAATTCAGTCTAGTTATACTTGCACTACTGCACTGTATCCAGTAGAATTGTCTATATCTTTTCAGATAAAATTGATAGGAGTTTTCCTTCACTTTACTGATAAATGTCCACTTTACAGCAGCTTTTCATTAATGACTTATTGACATAAATCAGGTTGTCTTTTTTTTTTTTAATAAAATTTTCAAATTCCAGAGAACTTTCCTGTAAAAAAAGCTGCAAAACAAAGCAACTTCTCCTCTTATACAGGTAATCTATCACAACTCGGGCTCTCTTAAGTATCCTCACGTCACTTTCCACAATCCATTCTCCCTAAGTCTGTTTGGCCTCATCCATTTTTTTCACTGTGTCCAGAGATACACTGGACAGTCAGTAGACTGTCTATTGAAAAAAAATCTCGCCAAAGTTCACCTTATACTGTCAAAACATTATAGCACTTCTCTTTTCCACCAGTCTCAGGCAAAAAGCAGTGGGAGGAAGCACAACAGTGAAGGCTCCTCAACCGCACAGTGTAAGAATTTGCACTTTGGTATTTGTTGTTCATACAGGTTTTCGGCTGTCATTGTAAAGATGAGCAGGTGTCAGTCAAGAGAGCAGGTGAAGAAAGGATGGAGCCTCAGAGAAGTGACGTTTTTCCCTTAAACCAAAGATGCTAGAGATATCCTCAGGACCCATTTCTTTCTACTACTTGTGAAGTAAACTGGAGATGCTGTGGCAGAAACCAGTCTTTCCAGGCTTCACCCAGCTGTAATGGTACTCAAACATTGGTTCGAGTACCAAAACATATGGTACTCAAGCACCTTTGCAAGCACAAAGCATAGCAAATGATACCAAGGGAGAATTAATCTCCACCACCGCTAAGAACGTCGAGTCTTTGTTGCTATGGTTTTAATGCCTTAATAATGATGCCTCCTCACCTTCTGTAGTAACAGATTTGCTGTTACACATGGCACTTTTAGCCGTGAGTACAAATCACCTGGTTCCTCCACAATAGAGAGGTGGTTTCCATGCAACAGAGTTAGAGCTGCTGTCTGACCTGCGTTGCAGCGGTGGGCTGGTATGCTGTGCAAAGCAAAACTTTCTTCCTAGGCATCCAACAGCCATATCAACTCTTCCAAATTCATTGCACTAAGGTCCCCACAGTTTTTGACCTAGACAATATTGTCTATGAAGCTCGTCCATATATGAACAGCAGAAAAACAGCATAATGACCCCAGTAAAATTTCCATTGCTTTTAGAAAGCAAGGGACTGTGCTTGTGAGGTAGCATAAGCACGTTTGTAATACTATATTAAAATATATTAAAAATATTTCAAAATAGACCTAAAAATACAGATCAGTCAATAAACTGCAGAGAGAAGAAATTCCCCAAAAGTCAGGATTAATAATAATTGTAGTACCTAGTATTTATAAGATTTTCTTCAAGCTGTGAGAGCATTTTAAAATAAAAATTTCGGTTTATATTGGTGTTCCTAAGTGGCAGAGAAATAGGCACTGTATAGATTATCAAATAGGATATAATTGGCAGCGCTAGAACCCTAGTCCCATGCCTCAAAAACAAGCTCAGTGGAAACAGTTCATAGAAAATTAAGTTTCTTCTCATAACTGAAAACACCTTCTATTTCTAACTCATAGGAAAGTTAAGTTTATTTCTGGATTATTTTCATTCTCTTCAGCCCTACCAACAGAGCCTTTGTGGTACCTGCTACAAACAGGTAATGACATAACATAATCCTATTCGTAAGTTCAAACTCTGTCTCCACAGTTGGTACCAGTATTCTTGCTCTGGAACCTCAGTCAATACCTCATTGATTATCTCCCTCCCACCATCCCTGCACCCAGGAGCAGGTTTTAGCCATCTCTTCCTGCATGGATTTTCTTATTTTGTTTCAACTGTTCTCCCATCCTGGAACAGAAACTGTTCTGAAACACTTGAAAAGAGCAGTCATATTCCCACTTCATCCTCACTAGCTATTTAAACAACTTGAAGTCTCTTAGCATAACTCATCAAATATTATCTCTTTTCCTGTAATCTAGTCCCAGTTTGAATGAATCTTCCTTAAGCAACAATTATAAAAGCAGCAGATACCATCATTATGTATTAACTGACATGTACAACAGCTTGAATATTTCCTTGCCTTCACCAGTAATACTTCCCTTGATATTTCCAAGAAAGACTTTTGTTTTTTCATGGCTTTATTACATTGTTGGTTGAGTCACTTTGTGAGTGAGGAATAGTCAAGTTTTCCTTTTCCTCTGGCATGATCGTGTCCGGCTATTCTCACTTTATAGGAGACAGTCAAGTACACAAACTTTTGCTTTGCTGTATTAGATTTCTTCCTGTATTTATTATCCCCAAGCTAAAGGACAATCAGTTCTTCTTTCATAATATTACTACTCTCTTATGCATCTTTTATGTCTTTCTGACTTCTCTTGGTTTTCAAAAATAATTTCACAACATGCATTAAAATAACACAAATGTGTCAGTGGTTGTCATAGGTGCCTTCTATCTTTCAAGACCATAGGTCATCACTATACTTTAGCTCTAGTTTAGCAGATTTATTTGAGAACCAGCAGATGTGCACCTTAACAAGCCAGTTTTTCCTGTGCCCTGGGGAAGAGCTGGAATCACTATGCCTTTCCTATAGATGAGACTAAGGTTAGGGTTAAGAGAAAGAAAGTACACCTCAAAGCACACTAAGGGCTTATGCTACTATTTCCTCTGAGCAGTATTTAATGTCTCAGCAGAATGTGGTCCCTGGCCTGTAAATCATCTTAGACTTCAGGCTGAAAAAAAAATGAAAGTCCAGAGCTACATTTGTAATTGGGGGTGGAAATGTGCTGCAAAATGAAACTGAGCTGCAAAAGTAATTCTGTGAAAAGAGACTGTCTGTTCTCTTTGAATGAATTAGCTCTGTATATTAAATTTATACCTTGCTTCCAGCTGCAGCATCATCTTCACTCTTATTTTTATCTTTCTCAACAACTGCACTCACCCTTTCGGCAGGGCTAACATAACTGTCCCATCTTTATGACTTATGACCATGCCTAAGTATTAAGTCCCTTAGTCACACCCTAAGTGGATTCAAACAGTGCAATTTACTTGGGCGCAAAGCCATCACCATTAGCAAACTCTAGCTAGTATAGGACACTGCAGCTGGTCTCCTCAACAACTGAAGCAATAGCAACCTATCCTTCACAATCTACACTCATTTGTCATAGCACAGAGAGACAAATTCTAGACCTGAGCTCTTCTACTCCAGGCACTTGGTTTCCCAAAATAGCACAATTAAAAGATCACTGAACATCTTTGTTTCATTCAAAAGATGTTTGAAAACTGTTACTCCAGTTCCTCATTTTAAGATATTCCTTAGAAAGGAATGATCCTTTCCTAAAGGCCAGTCCGTACCTGGAACAAAAAGCTGTCACAAACCTCTACTGTTCCTTACTGCAGTGCAAAGTATACATCTCCAGCTCACTTCCTCTAAAAAATACTCAGCAAAAGTTATATTAAAAAACTATAGATCTAATCCCTCAAGGGGATGGCAGGAGAGAAAGAAAAAAACCTACACAAGAGCTTAGCCATTTCACTTAACAGGCTACTAGAAATATTTGGTTACAGTGGTAGACACCTAATTCATTACACAGCTAAAATGAGTCATTGTTCTTCAACTACAATGGTCCAGTACAAACCCTTTAAAGCCAGTGGAAAGGTTCCCACTCACTTCAGTCAATTTAACTTGTCCCTGGACTGCTCTTCCACAGTTTGTAAGCGAGTGGAAAAGAAAAATAGATTAATACAAATCACATGGTTGTACTAAGTAGACTTCCAAGTCAAAATAAAAAGCTGTCTGTAATTAAAGAAAAGCAACAGATAGACTGGAAGTTTTCTGGAGTCTGGAGGCTCCAAAATAGCAGAACAAAAATGTCTGGGGCATTAGCTAAAGAACAGCCTAAACAGACTTAGGGACACTGTTCCTTCTGGACCGAGAATGCTAGACAGAATTTATAAACCTGTCCAAGGCATTTTCTCATAGGACTACCAGCGCAGGCTAGGAGTTTTGGCTTGGTTTTGTTTTTTAACTGTAGGCAGATTAAGAAAAAGCTTTCTCTCCATATATTTTATTCAAGAAAAATTAAACAATTCTTCTTAACACACTAACATGGTATTTCAGAAACAAATGAGTAATTTTAGAAATACAGTGAGAAATCTTAGTTCATAGTACAAAAGTGCGGAGTAATAAAACTGTGCAGTAGTTCTGGGATACGGTCTTCGTGAAACCACTTGCTTTCAGAAGCAACTCAATGACAGTGATGTGCTGAAAAGACTTTTGTGTCTGAAAGCAATCTTGCACGGCACAGGTTAAACCCACCCCTTGCCCTAGCCTGTTTCCCCTTCTCATACTTCCCATATGACATTACTGATACAGCTGCCAAACAACTTGGGCAAGGCAGTGCCCATCCGTTTTGCTTGGGTTGGGCAACGGTAAGGTCTGAAAGTTTCAAATATCATGCCAGCTCTCCACTGGTATTCATGTAAACCTTCACTTAAAAATGGACACACAGAAGCTTATCCAACTGAGAATTCAGACGTGAGTTTGCATTTAATCTTCAGAACACGTTTGTTAACAGAAACATCAAGACAGAAATTAGCCAAGAGCATTGGAAGGAAATCAGGAAACACAAAGTATAGATGTGAAAGAGGGCAATACAGACACAAGCATTTTATGCTGGATGTTATTGTAACTTAGCTCTTCTTTACTTCAGTTAGATTTACTGGAAAGAACCCTGAATTTCACTCAGGATAAACATCTGATGTACCATAATTATCTTTCTCGTATGCTTGCATGGATGAGGAGACATTACTGAGGATGCAAAGCCAAACTCTCAAAAGTTAAGAAATGCCAGATTTAAGGTTGCCTAATGCAGTTACTGTATTATGATACAAGCTTAAACCATGCAATTGCATTTTTTTCCCAAACCTCATGTACTGTACATGATGGATAGTTCTTCTGTCAATATTATGTCTTATACCTACTTTTTCCACCATCATACCTCATGACTTTACTTGATTATAAGGCCTTCAGATGTTTCATGAAATAACCTTTACTGCATTCTAAAAAGAGAGCTGTCATTTTACAGTGACAGACACATTAAGAAAGAAAAGCAGAAGGGTTAAATGGCAAGAGTCAGACCTGCAAAGTGATTTCCCTCATAATAAATAGGA